>NC_141820.1:6488840-6606340 GCF_982586985.1 Callionymus lyra | reverse complement strand
GCCAGAAACTTGCACATCATTTAATGTTTAAATCTTGTTCCCAGGCTTAGTTTTGTCCCATGACAGAGGTTTGACATTTTGCATGATCCTATATATTTTGGAAATATGACCTTTTATGTGTGGATTTAAGGAAAGAATCTCATTGCATGTGTTGTTGGATTGCACAAGTGGGAATTTAAGATATTTATTGGCAAAACTCCTGACTTGGAGATATCTGAAGAAATTACTTTTATGCAGATTGTGTTTTTGTTGTAGATATTCAAAAGTTAGAAAATGATTCTTTTGAATCAAGTCTTTTAGAAATACCAGTCCACTACTGTGCCAGACCTGGAAACCAGTGTCCATCTCGGATGGGGGGAAAAGATGGTTATTCATGAAGGGAGAGAATGTACTTAAATCTTTTAAATTAAAATGTTTCCGAAATTGATTCCAAATCTTTAATTTTTCACAACAGGGTTGGAGATCTGGTGCTGGCCTATTGGTAATGTAGCACTTAGCAGAGAAATGGAATTATTATTATTTATTTCCAAATTAGCCCAAAGTGGACCTCGTTTTTCCCGCCATGCACCAACACAAAATGCAAATTTGCACACATTTGCTGCCCAGTAATAGAACATAAAGTTAGGAAGACCAAGTCCTCCCTCCAACCTTGGAATTTCCAGAAAACATTTTTTCATTCTTGGCACAGATCGGTTCCATATAAATGCAGAAATTCCTTAAGTTCCTTAAAAACAGATTTGGGTAAATAATAAGGAATCATTTGAAAGAAATAGAGGAAACGGGGAAGAACAGTCATCTTTATAGTGTTCACCCTTCCTGCTAATGAGATTGGTAAGTGGCTCCACCTTAAAAGGTCATTTTTGGTTCAGAGTTTTGAAGTGATTGTGGAAGAAATCTTGGTATACATGTGTCATCTTTAAACCCAAGTAGGTAAATGCGTTTGTTAACTGAAAGGGGAAGATATTATTATTGATTTTGCCAGATCATTGATTGGAAATACAGCACTTTTTGAAAAATTTAATTTGTAACCTGAAATGTGACCAAATATGTTTAATATTTCAATAACTCCAGGTATTGAAACAACTGGATTAGACAAAAAGAGCAAAAGGTCATCAGCATATAGTGAACATTTATGAATTTCCTTGTTCCTCAACACTCCAAAGATTTCCTCCTCTTTCCTCAGAGCCAGAGGCTCAATAGCTAAATCAAAAAGAAAAGGTGAGACAACAACCCTGTCTTGTTCCTCTGTAAAGTTTAAAATACGTTGATGTTATTGAGTGAGTGTGTACTGCAGCCACTGGTGTGGAATAGATTATTTTGATCCAAGATATGAAGTTTGAACCAAAACCAAATTTTCCCAACACTGTAAATAAGTATTTCCACTCCACCCGATCAAATGCTTTTTCAGCGTCAAGTGAGATAACAACTTCTGGCATTTCAGTGGAATGGGAATTATATAAAATATTAAGTAAACGTCGCATGTTAAAGAAAGATTGCCTCCCTGGAACAAAACCAGTAAAGTAAGGTAAGGTAAGGTAAGGTAAGGTAAAGGAAGGTAAGGTAAGGTAAGGTAAGGTAAGGTGAGGTAAGGTAAGGTAAGGTAAGGTAAGGTAAAGTAAGGTAAGGTAAAGTAAGGTAAGGTAAGGTAAGGTATGGTGAGGTAAGGTAAGGTAAGGTAAGGTAAAGTAAGGTAAGGTAAGGTAAGGTAAGGTGAGGTAAGGTAAAGTAAGGTAAGGTGAGGTGAGATAAGGTAAAGTAAGGTAAGGTAAGGTAAGGTAAGGTAAGGTAAAGTAAGGTAAGGTAAGGTAAGGTGAGGTAAGGTAAAGTAAGGTAAGGTAAGGTAAGGTAAAGTAAGGTGAGGTGAGGTTAGGTAAAGTAAGGTAAGATAAGGTATGGTAAGGTAAGGTAAGGTAAAGTAAAGTAAAGTAAAGTAAGGTAAGAAAAGGTAAGGTAAGGTAAGGTAAGGTACGAGCCACATTCTCGCGGGTCTTTTCCTTTTTTAGGTATAACTGTAATAGTTTCCTGATTCATTGTTGGTGGTAGTTTTAAAGTTATAAGTGTTTCTTCAAATAATTTACTTAAAATAGGTGAAAGTTTATTGAAAACATTTGATAAACTTCAGTGGGAATCCATCTGGACCAGGTGCTTTTCCGCTTTGCATTGAGTTTATAGCTAGAGTTATGTCCTCTGTTGTTATTCTGGAGTCTATTACAGATTGTTCTTGTTTATTCATTTGGGGAATTTGCATATTTTCTAAAAAGTCCTCAATCTCCAATGATGTTGCAGAAGTCTCAGAGGTATAAAGGTCACTATAAAATGTTCTGAACTGGTCATTAATAGTTTGTGGGTGTACAGATGTCAAACCCGCGGCTGTATTCATTTCAGAAATGATACGATTTGCTGCCGTTTGTTTGATTTGGTGACAGTAGTCGAGCCACTTTGTCACTGTGTTCATAGTAGGTTTGTTTTGTTTTCAGGAGGAGTCTCTCAATTTGGACAGTGGTTAAATGATTGTATTCGGCTTGTAATAATTGTCTTTCATTGAATAAGGATGGATTAGGCTGAGATGCACATTTTTTATCTAATTGTAATCATTTCTGCTGTATCTCATTGAGGCGTTTAGTTCTTTCTTTCTTGACATTTGCTGAAAGATAAATAATTTGTCCCCTTAGATAAGCTTTGAGTGCCTCCCAGATTGAAGTGTAGGACATCCCGGGAGTAATATTGATGTCAAGAAAGAAATCAATTTGATCCGAGAGAAAATGTTGGAAGTTTTTGCTTGACAATAAGAGCGGGTCAAGACGCCATGTGCGTTGAACTGGTGCACTGTCTGGAAATGCTATGTCCAGTTGGACTGGTGCATGATGGGAAATCACAATACTGTGGTATTGGCATTTTGTTACACACGTCAAAATTCTGTTGTCTATCAGAAAAAAGTCTATCCTCGAAAACGATTGGTGGACGTGAAAAAAAAGAATATTGTTTGGTAGTGAGGTTTAATTTCCTCCAGGGGTCAGTAAGTGCATAAGATTGTTTAATGAGATTTACTGTATTTGCTGATTTTGATCAATTATTTTGAAGTTTAGTGGAGGATCTAACGTTGGCTCAGGTACGAGATTAAAGTCACCTCCTAAAATGATGTTATATTTGTTAGGATCTGGAATAGTTGCTATTAGTCTAGAGAAGAAGTGAGGATCAGTTAGGGCCATAAACATTAACTAGTGCCGCCTCAGTTCCAGACAATCTACCCACGACTATGACATATCTTCCCTTGTTATCAGATATGAAATTGTTTAGTTGAAAACAGACTCCTTTTCTGATAAGTATGGCAGCTCCTCTTGACCTATCCCCATAATCAGAGTGATAAATATGTTCTATCATCCCCTCTTTAACTTTGAGTGTTCTTCTGGACGTAAGTGTGTCTCTTGTAAGAACATTATCTCTCCACCTAATGACTTCAGGTGTGTAAGAACTTTGTTACGCTTAACAGGATGGTTCACTCCTTTTACGTTCCAGCTTATAAAACGTGTTGAACCTAAAGACAGTGGGTTGTGACTCATATTTTAATATGGGTGTAAATACACTTGTAACTGTATGGAGTAAACATAAACAAACAACAACAACAAATAATGCCCTTGAACAACAGAGAACAACCCCCCACACACCTGCCAATCTTCTCCAAAAAAAGAGGAGAGATCGCACCCCCTACCGTAAAAGGTATCTGCACTAACATGCTCAGGAAAGCTAAAGTTGGCCCCACAGAACTTGACTTATTACAATTAAGACACACTTCAGTTATAGTATTATTTATCATGAACATCTAATGACAATAAGAACGACTCACATGATTGGTATTTAAATAACCAGCATCAACAAGGATAAACGAGAACATCAAAATAACATTAACTTGTATTAAACGTATAGAAAAAGTTGAATCAGTTATAATGTTGTTAAATCACTGTCTCACCGGAGTGTCTTCACGCGTCACGTGTCTCCACTGATGTTTTTGTTGACATACTCGCGCCTCTGCAACGGAGTGAAAGGATTTCTCCACGTTCTTGTACGTGATTCTGAAGCGGGCAGGAGAAGCAAATCCGAAGCGAACCCCGTCCACTCCACGAAGCCGACTCCTGACGTCATTGAACGCCGCGCGTGCTTTGGCAACACTTGTCGGGTCAGGAAACACTGAGATACTGACTCCGTCCACACTGATGCGTTGTTTGATCCGAGCGAGTCTCAGGATGTTTGCACAGTCCTGGAAGTAGTGAACGCGGGCTATGATGGTGTTTGACCGGCGTCCCTCTGTAGATCCAGGCGGGGAGAGACGGTTCTGTCCAGGAGCGTCCTTCAGATCAAAGGCTGCAGAAGGACACAGACTCGGTGTTGCATTCACGGGTCTCCGGGATTCCGACGATCCTGACGTTGTTTCTCCGCGACCTCGCCTCCAAGTCCTCGCATTTATTGTGAAGTTGGTCCACGACCCCCGCGAGCCGCTTCACCTCCTTCTTGAGTGTAACAACATCATCCGTGCACGTTGACAAACTTTCTTCCACATCCTTCACCGTAGCTTTCATGGCGGAGAGTTCAGAGGTCAGAGTTCAGAGTTGATCGTCGACCTGTACTCTTTGAGCTCCGCTCTCGCTGCAACAATATCCGCTCGAATCACCGCCATCTCGCTCTCCAACACTGCGCCAACTTCTGTTTGAAGGATTTCAACTAAATCCTTGCGCACCGAAGATAGTAGTTCCATCTTGAGCGACTCCCTCTCAGGAAAGCTACTTCAATGGAGCTCGGGGCTAAAGTCGGCGTCGAAGGCGAAGGCCTCGTTGCTTGAGTCGCTGTTTGCCTACCTTTGCTTGATTTACCAGCCATTTCAAAGTTTCGGTTTTTAGGCATATGGTTTAGCAAAGGTAAAATTTGAATGTTTTCCAAAAAGTGCGCTGAAAAAATTACTTTTATACAGTCGTTCTGTGGAGCTCCAAAAAACACGTCTACTCCATTGCTATGCTCAACAGCGCCCCCGTTTGTGGACTTTTGAGTGGAGATCCTCAGTAGCACAGAAGTCCAGCTGAGATGTCAAGAACCTCAACATCTTTACTGTCGTCATCAGTCAGCTGAGGTTCAAAGGTTTGTCTCGATGAATGTCATTCAGGGACGAAAGCAAACTTTTCTTCACAACAATCCAACGCGTAGAAAAGATCCAAAGAAGCAAAAGAGTCAAACATGTTTGATCCGAGACTGAATTGTTGAGATGCAGTGATTTATAAATGAAACTCTGCTTCATCCAATGAACAACTGAACGTTTGAGCTCGATTTAAGATGAAAATATCAACCATTTCACTGATTCATGAGGATCTTTTGGAGTTCATCAGATTTTGGGATGGATTTGTGGGTCAGTGTGAAAGTTCATCAGTGTCATCAGAACATAGAAGGATTCAACATTTCAAAAGTTCATACTTTGAATTGATTTCATCAAATGTTGCCTTGAAGGAATATTTTCAATCATTGAATTAAATAATGAATATATTAAGAAGTTCCATTTGTTTTTGTAAATAATTGAATTTAAAACGTTGGTCTCATTATGAACTGAATACGTTTAATTCTAAATACTATTGGATTTAAACGTTTTTTTGTTTTTGAATGACTGGAATTAAAACATCAAAGATTATGTCTATAAATGTTTTATTTTGAAAGTGGTCACATTTCAAAATAAATGATTCAAGAAAAACAATGCAATGCTTTTAAAAACGCAACAAAATGTCAATAAAAACAAATTCAAAGTTTCAACATTTGAAATGTTCAATCGAAACATTCAATTTTCTGATGCCACTGATTTACTTCCAGAATCAGAACCGTGTGTTTTTGATTCTTACAGAAAGTTGAGTTTCTTGGAAAAGATGGTGATTGTAATCTACGACAGAGACGCTTGTGTTTGGTCCTACTGAGGGTTCAGGTTTGAAAACAATCATCTCACACTTGAA
Organism: Callionymus lyra; assembly: GCF_982586985.1. Classification (NCBI taxonomy): domain Eukaryota; kingdom Metazoa; phylum Chordata; class Actinopteri; order Syngnathiformes; family Callionymidae; genus Callionymus; species Callionymus lyra. The sequence goes on along the minus strand of NC_141820.1, from coordinate 6,600,359 downwards.
TTCACCAGAAACTAACTTACTGAGTCATATTGTCTGAGACGAGCAGATCCTCAACCAGAGGAATCCATCCATCACTCTTTTGAAGCTTTGATTTCACTCTTTTCACCTACTTTAATGTCATTGATCGATTCGACTTTGTCAAATATTCAAGTGGAACAATTCACTCGATGATTTGGTTTACATTTCTAGAAACATCTCCTCGTTTATTGTTTGAAAAAACAAGTTGTTTTCTCACCATTGATTCGACAAACATGGTATTTTAAAATAGTGTATTTCATGAAAGATTGCAGTTCAATGAATCTAGTTTGTCTTCTTCAATTATAGGAACATTGTGTTCAAGAAAGTTCTTGAGAATTTAAACTTGATCAAGTCAAGAGACGTCAAGAGAGAAGAAAGCGTTAATACAGGAGAAATATGTTCAACTGGCTCCAAATAGTTGAGAGAAAAAGGAAGATATTGAGTTGAATCCAGAGAAAAACACGTATATTCATGTTAAAATGATTCAAACCCTGGGAAGAAGAATCCTCTGGAGATGTCAATCTTTTCTGACTGAGTCTCTCAGGAGACGATGTGTAGAAATAAGAGCTGTAAGTGCCGTACGTTGATGGTCCTGAAGGTACGAGTGTGATTCTTGCCACGGTACTCGGAGCAGGAGTGAGAAGCAGGAGTTTTTGGGTCGTAGCTGAAACTGAGAAGCTGACAATCAAACAAGGACACTTAACGGTGAATGTGATAATAATCCTGGACTTTTTTTAGCAGATGAATTCTAGCTACGCTGCTCCTCAGACGCGCTCTGATCCAGGAATATTAAGGGCTACCATCTTCTTTTGACCTTCAGTGTTTTGTACCTTTGATCCAGTGTTTGCACAAACACATTCCTTGATTTGTGTTGACAAATCTTCACGTTGTTGAAGTGACCCCTTCCTCGCCACTTTAGCAATAATGTCAACGAAAAGATGCATATAGAGGCGGATTTACTCTTTTCAATGAAGACTTTTACATTTGAAACTGAAGCAAAGCAGTGTTTGTATGGAAGTGCATCAGTGTCATCAGAATATTGAAGGATTGAATTAAACATTGTTTCATCTTTTTTATTTAAGTTTTCCTTTATTAGTTTGAATCATCATTTGTACGTTGAAAGGTTTAATAAATTGATTAAATAAAAGGTAAATATACACAGTTTGATATTCTATTGACCATAATTAATTTTCTGAATACAATCCTTTTTTAATTCCTGATCTTTTGACTTCAATATAAAAATGTTGGTATAATAGTGAGACTTTTAACCAAAAGAGTCCTGAGCTACTTGATTCAACTCTCAGCCAATCATGCGACGCTCAGACGATCACATGATGTCGTAGAATCACTGGCGCGTCAATACATCATGGTGGATTCAAAGCAACAGCATTTTCTGGCGACACTTTTATACCAACATTTATATTGAATTTAAAAGACTATGAATTCCAAAATATTTGACTTTGGAAAAATCTTTTTATTCTAATAAAAAAACACAAATCAAATTCAACCTTCAAGATACAAGTGATTGAATTCAATTCTTGCAAAAATAATGAAATGGTTCAAAATAAAAAACATTTCAATAAAAAAGTTTCATCATTTGTTTAATTCCATCATTGAATATTCAGATGACAGTGATTTACTAACAAATGTTCCGACCATGTGACCAGAGAAGAAGTGACGCAGATGAACTCAGTGACATGAACTTTTGTGTTGCTCAAACTAAAACTGTCCAGTTTCATCTTTGTTTTTTGCAAGCTCAGCAAGATTTTCTTGACCAGATGGATTTTTTTTACTGAATTTATTGTTTGTTTGTTCTCCCCGTGTTTGTGTGGGTTTACTCCGGGCACTCCGGTTTCCTCCCACAGTCCAAACACAGAGGTGGATTGAAAACTCTAAATTGTCCGCAGGTGTGAGTGTGTGAATGTGTGAGTCTGTGAATGAATGATTTTCTGTCACAACTGAGCGACATCAAAGCTGGACTTTAGGAAAGTTTAGTCGTCTTTAAGTAACAGTTTGGTAGATCAAGCCCGATGTGACCAAAGTCTTTCAACGACCACCTCCTGACCAGAGAGGATTTACTTGGATTATTTCTCCAACTAAGCAAAAAGTCCATTTGTGTGTGACCTTTGACCTCCCGCTGCCTCAGATGTGTGTATTTGTGACTGGGTTAGTGACACACAGTGAAGCTGGTGGACTTCTGTGCAGCTTTGAACATGTTTGGAGACGTTCTTTAATGTCCCTTTCATTTTGTGTTCAAGCATCAGGTCATATGGAACCTTAATGATCCATCAGTGCATCATTGTTCTATTCTTCTTCTATTATAATGATGTAGAACCACATTAGGTGGAGTCAGATTCACTGCTTATAAACAATATCAATGAACAATCACATCAGAGTCACATTATTATGGCAAATATCATTTATTTCACATTTGAATTATTATTGAGACAAAAATGCTTGATAAGGGTTAAAAGTTGTTTATTTGATAATTTATTTTTGAATAAAAGCACAAATGTGTTCTGGGAAGGTTGTGTTATTACACAATGTCAATATTATTTAACACTTTATCTTGAAATGTATTATTAACACATTCAAAGATATTATAAAACTTTTATAGGACTTTATAGAAGAAGTTATGATGGTTTATGTTTGTCAACTTAAAACAAGCTTCATGAAGGTTTATAAAAAGTTCATTATTTTTCATAATTAATGCCAAAGTAACGACTGAAGTCACTCAGTGTAATTACTGTATTACAACTCAAGCAACCTTTAATTAATAGAGGGGTAAGAAATTATTGATGAATTTAAATATCACAATATTTCTATACACAACTAGACACTGTATTAATATTCAACAGCACTTTATCGGTTTATATTAACAATTAACATGCAAATATTCAGACAATTTTAACAGTCATGACAATTGTTTTTTTCTTTTTTTAAATCCAACCAAAATATTGCAAGTTATTTTATTTGTTTTTCTGTATCCTCTCGTCCTCAGTCTTCACCAGGATCTCGCAGGATTTTATTTGTTAATGTATAAGTATAAAAATCTAATTATTGTATTGTATTCACACAAAACTTTTTTTTTTCAATTAATACATTGGTGTTGAATATCAACACGGTATTGCAATATTTCAGCGTATTTTCTTACTTAAATCTTATAATAAGTTGACGTGACTATAAAGCATCATATCTTCTTCTATAAAGTTGTATAAATGTATAATCATGTCTCATGGATTTGTTGTCGATGTATTATACCAGACCTTCATAGAAAGTTCTCACCACACAGTCCTAATGATTCTCAATACAAGGTTTGATGTTGAAGTTCTGCAGGATCATTGACTGAAGTGTACAAGGCTGCACGGCTGAGTGGTGGAGGTGTGTCGGAGAGACCCTCGTACCTGCCACGGGAGACTGGTTCTATTCAAGGATGTGGACAAACAAGAATCTTACTGGTGGGCTCCACGTAGATCTAGTTATGCAACAAGTGATTCCTGAGGGAAGTAGATTTCATAGACACACGAGCCAGACCTGCAATACACAGAAAGTCCCATGTCCTGGGAGTCCAAGGTCTTGTCTGCTGCTATGAAATACTTCTCTATCTGTATCAAGTGCATTACACATAAACTGTATTTTGTTATACAGAGAATTTGACAGTGTATAGATGGAGAGAAATATGGCTTTATGATGCTTGTTCAGTGTTATTTATGAGAAATAAAAACCTGTCAACTTTGCCTCAGTGTTCTCTCTTCCTCTCTCTGACGTCTGTTGCTTATATCGGACTCTATCGCTCCAGTGTTGGTCCCAAACCATTTGACACTGACAAGCTAGCAATCTTTTGTTAGCGTGTCGTCTTGCTAGCTGTTCCAGAGTCTATTATGGAGCCTCGACTTTTAGCAAAGTCTGCGTAAGAAGCACAGTCTTCACCAGCTATTCAACAGATCCGACCCTTCAAGCCTTTTAGACCATCATCACTAAATAATGTGTTTATTCAAATGGTTTAAACTGTACTTTTCCGCGACACTTTGCGTCACTTTTTAGTAGAGGTGTAAGAACATATCGATAGACTTCAATATAGTGATATTACTTTTCACAATACCGTGTCAGTTTTTAACCGCACCGTCTCGATTTGTGTTTTTTTTATTTGGCTTTCAATCATTTATCATAATTCATTCATGCTTTATTTCAATAAAGTGAGTAAGTCATTGTAGTGATTATAACCTTTATAAAAAAGGTTTACTTTCAGAACATCTAAGTTCTGGTAGATTTAACTGTAACCTTGTCTTCAGGTAAAAATAGCTGAGGTTGGAGAACCACCTTTGATTTATAGTACAAAGGAAACTATTACATTTATGAGGATAATAATTAAATAATAGTTATTATCAATGAACTATGAAACTCTAATTTGAATCAATCTCATTAACTGAAGTCACTACTTGTTTTTCGTGATTATTTGTTCTCACTGAGTAAGAGGCTCTTAAATTGACAGTTAATCACACCAAAATAGAAACGCGAACAGCGATGTAACGTTTTATGAATTAACTTAGTGAACAACAACTTTAAAAAGACATTTAACTGTTGCTGATTTAAAGGTTTTTAAAATGAATATTTGTTTTCACACGTAGTTGGATTTTCTTAATCCAATAATTTAGTAATAAATATTCTAAATTCAATATTTTCTCATTTGTTTCCTTTTGAATTCAGTATAAAAATGTTGGTATAATTGTACCATCAGACAAAACCAACAGAGAACTGATTTAATTGAACAAACTTTCAGCCAATCACAGGAAGCACAGACGATCATGTGATGACGTAGAAACACACAATTAAGTAGCTCCGGGAAATTCAAATTCAAACACAAATTCAGCCTTAAATATAAAAGCTGTTGAATCATATTCTTAAAGAAATAATATTTAATAATCGATTAAAAGTTTCAACAGGTGAAAATTTTAATGTATTCAATATTCTGATGTCACTGATAAACTTCCATATCCAGCCTGGATGGATGAACAAATGTTGAGTAGTTTGAATGGAAATGTTGTGTAAAAACTAAATGTGAACAGTTGTAATAAAATCCTCCTCCAGGCTGACTGTGTCAGATGATGTTGAAGAGGAGCAGTGATGGATGTGGCAGCAGTGAAGGAGGAGAGAGAAGCACCACTGGCTGCTGCATGTATATCTACACTGTGATCATGTGACCTTCTCACTCCAGCTCGGTGGAACCAGGAGTCATTTTCACAATCCCTCCATCAAACAGAGGCCACTCCAAAGTCCACCAGTAGAACAGAGCAAACGTGTTACCAGAAGATACAAACACGTCTCAGATCTGTGTCGGCGTCTAACCTACCCTGTGAGGACGAGCCTCGTCCCAAAGTCTGACCACGAGCAGCACATCCACGACCACCAAGAACATTCTTTCTGACGGGACACTTCTCACCGAGGGCTTTGTGTGCTGCCAAAAATACTAGTGTGCGAGTGTAGAAGTACATGTTGGTTGATGGAGGTGAAGGATAACACAGATGTAATAACTGTGAGGCTTTTATGGGAGAATATCAGAATATTGAATGATTGAATTTAACGTTTCTGTCACGATCTTTAATAAACGGAACCCAAGAGCGAGTGAGAGTCTCAATTATTTATCAAGTTTGGAGCATCTGCCTTTGATACCTCTGGAATGTTTTGTCCTCCTTTTATATCCAGTCAGTTCTTTACGCTGCCGTCTCCCTCGTCTCAGCATCTTTTGAACACCACATTGATGACTTTTAATTAAAGCTGTTATTTCATCTCATAGTTTGAATTGGTCCATGAACGCACCACTTACCGTGTGGATGTGAAGTTTAGAGCGTCAGTCGACAGTTTAGCTGCTGAAGTTACTGCTGAGTGTCAACAATAGAGTCAATGATCAACTTTTGCTTCAGTTCAGAGACGAGTGTTTTCTTTGATTGTATTTCAGGTCGTCAGGTTTATGCTTCATGGAGACTGATGCACTTTATTGTCAGAATAAAAGAAGAGAAAGAAGTGACAGAAGTATGAACGCTACACTTCATATTCATGTTGTCACGTGTGTGCATCATTAGAACATCAACCATCAGAAGATCCTGACATGTGCTCGGCTGTACTTGAGCTTCAACTCTTACAGTCGACTGAACAACAAGTGATGAAAGAGAAAGTTTCTTCAACAATTCTTCACATTCTTTCTTCCTTCAAAACAACACGTTTGTTTCAGGAGCAGATTTCTTCTTTCCTCACTGTCAGCACTTTTCATGATGATTGACAGCAGCTACACACGTTTGATGGAGGAACACACTCACACCCTCAGCTCACACACACACACTGAAGAACCAGAACCAGGAACCTCTTTGAGTCCAAATCCCAGGTACAAAGGTTCAGTGGAGATGAAGAAGGTGTTGAGGTGTTTAAGACCATTAGAGGAGTCACTGTAAAACTCCAAATATCCAGATTCAGGATCGTTGATCTCAACTCTTACTCTGTGAGAGACTTTTCGACTCTTGATGACAGTTTTTATCTTATTGTGACAGAATTTATATCCTTCATCATCAGAGCAGCTCAGACTCCAGGAATAACGGTTCTGTCCAAACTCAGACTCGTCTTCTTTCCCTCCGTCTCTTCTGAGAGTCAGTGCGATAGAAGCTCCTCCTCTCCACTCCAGCTCCCAGGAACATGGTCCAGTCACAGCTTCTCTGCTCATCACCTGAAGACACCGGTGGAATCTGTCGGGATGGTCCAGATAATCCTGATCCTGCGTCACAAGTTCCACCGTCCTGTTGTCGTTGGACAGTAGGAGGCGCCGGTGTGCTGTGTCCGGGTCCAGTGAGAGTGGACGGAAGTCTGAGAGAAGAAGACACGAGAGGTGATGATGGTGGAAGAACTTTCTCTTCAAGACAATCATGGACTCAGTGTCCCAGCAAGCCAGGGAGGGCTGCTCTGTTTGTTGACATCTAGTGGAGATCATCATCAAAGTGAAGTCTTCTGAGACTGGGACCACCTTCAGAGAAGAACCAGGAGAACTGGAACATCCCATAATAATCGTGAGGAGATGACTGTCACATTTGATTGACACCAGTGTGTCCATATCAAGTCAGCAGCTAAACTAGCATGTAGCTAACATGATGTTTCTTCATGTTGTGGAAACATCTCTGCGTTCATCTCCACCATCATCCAGATGAGATGCTGCACTGAGATCTTCTCACTCCACTGAGAACGTGATGATCTTCATTTGCACTCTCAAGTCAAAGAGTGAAAAGCGTGAATGAATGAGTGTGAGATGATGAGGAAAGTCAACATTGCTGCTTCTACATCTGCACGGAGGCTCCTCACCAGCTGCTGCTGGACACCATGTTGGTGACCAGTGTTCTGGGCAGTGACCTGGACTTGATGAAGCTCCATCAGCAGATTCAAGTGTAACATGAAGTCACCAACATCACAACTGCTCCACGAGAAGCTGACAGAGTTGAGGAGTTCTCATCCATCAATCAAATCAAACTTACACTTCTCATCTCCAGATGTTGATCTCTGTGGTCCACGATCCAGCCTGGAGGAAGAAACATTGAGAAGATCAGGTTCATTTGCCTTCAGATGTTTCATGATTTCATGCTGCTAAGTGGACGTTCTTTCATGACTGTGTTGACCACAACAAAGATGGATCTAGAAACACTCGCTCAGTCTCCACTGTCTCCTTGTTCTTCCACTGGTGTCCAGCAGGAGAACATGGAGAAGCTCTGAGAGTTTGATTCATGTGCTCAGTTCAGATGAAGAGTCTGAGCAGCGTCACACACTCACATCTCTCTGCTTCTGATCACATGTTCAGAAGATCTTTGGAGCTCAGTCAGTGAGTTCTGCTGCTCCGTCCATACCTGAGAGTCTCCAGCCTCCAGTCTGGACTCTCCAGTCCAGCAGACAGCAGCTCCAGTCCTGGTCCTCCTGGATCGTTGTAGCTCAGGTCCAGCTCTCTCAGATGGAACGGGTTAGATGTCAGAGCTGAGGCCAGAGAAGAACAACCTCCTGCTGAGATCTGACAGCTTGACAGACTGTAAAGAAGGAGAAACAGTTTCATTAAATCATGAGACCAGAAGAACTGAAGACATGATGTTCTGACCTGAGAGTCTCCAGGTGACAGTGTGGACTCTTCAGTCCAGCAGACAGCAGCTCCACTCCTGGATCCAGCAGGTTGTTGTCACTCAGGTCCAGTTGAGTCAGACTAGAGGACGGAGAGCTGAGGACTGAGGACAGAAGTGAACAACTTCTCTCTGTCAGTCCACAGGAGTTCAGCCTGTGAAAGAGACGAGTGTCGTCAACAAGTGACTTTTTCTCTATTTTGACTTGAAAGACTTGATTTGAGGAAACACTGAACTCTTTACATTCATAAGATCATCACATGATTGTGTGAATATTTGAAGACTTTTCTATCAATCAGGATCAACTTGATCAAACACATGAAATAATGATGTTTTCATCAGTTCAACACTTTCCTGACTTTGTTTCATTATTTATAAAAGTGTCACATGATACACAGAGACTGTTGTGAGAGGATTGATGTTGTTTTTATACCAGAAATAAACACAAGAGAAGAAGAAAAACTAAAGTCACAATAGAAATAAATGAATAAAAGTCATGAGAAAAACAAAGATGTTTGTAGATTATTTTTGAAGGTTGTTTATCAATCAATACATCGATCAACTTGTTTTCATCTGGTGACACCTTTTATTTGTGATTCATGAAAATGTCTCAATTGAAGATTTCTATCAAGTTTTCTTTCTATAAACTTGTTATTTTCTACTTCTAATTATGTTTTCATTCATCAAAGTCTTCAAAGTTTCCCTCCATCATTGTTCAAACATGTGTCGTTTCTTTAAATCTCCAGGTTTCAAATGTTTTCTCTGTATTTCCAGGTTTGAATATGGAGGCCTGCGAGGGTCAAATCAAGAGTTTACTCACCTTTTCATTGATATTTGGAAATAATCTCCTTCCATGTTTCAAGACAATACTTTTGGCAGAGATGGAGACTCGAGTCACACCTATGACTCGTGACTGAGACTCGTTATTTGTGACTCGAGTCAACTGGGACTTATTAATAGTGACTCGACTCATACTAGTTATTTGTGACTCAAGTGTCGACTAGGACTAGTGATTTATGACTTAAGACTTGACACGGACTAGTGATTTATGACTCGAAACTTGACTCAAACTAGTGATTTATGACTCGAAACTTGACTCAAACTAGTGATTTATGACTCGAGACTTGACTCAAACTAGTGAATTATGACTCGAGACTTGACTCGGACTAGTGAATTATGACTCGAGACTTGACTCGGACTAGTGATTTATGACTCGAAATTTGACTCGTAATAGTGATTTTTGACTCGAAACTTGACTCAAACTAGTGATTTATGACTCGAGACTTGACTCAAACTAGTGATTTATGACTCGAAACTTGACTCAAACTAGTGATTTATGACTCGAAACTTGACTCAAACTAGTGATTTATGACTCGAGACTTGACTCAAACTAGTGATTTATGACTCGAAACTTGACTCAAACTAGTGATTTATGACTCGAAACTTGACTCAAACTAGTGATTTATGACTCGAAACTTGACTCAAACTAGTGATTTATGACTCGAAACTTGACTCAAACTAGTGATTTATGACTCGAAACTTGACTCAAACTAGTGATTTAAGACTCGAAACTTGACTCAAACTAGTGATTTATGACTCAAGACTTGACTCAAACTAGTGATTTAAGACTCGAAACTTGACTCAAACTAGTGCTTTAAGACTCGAAACTTGACTCAAACTAGTGATTTAAGACTCGAAACTTGACTCAAACTAGTGATTTATGACTCGAAACTTGACTCAAACTAGTGATTTATGACTCGAGACTTGACTCAAACTAGTGATTTATGACTCGAGACTTGACTCAAACTAGTGATTTAAGACTCGAAACTTGACTCAAACTAGTGATTTATGACTCAAGACTTGACTCAAACTAGTGATTTAAGACTCGAAACTTGACTCAAACTAGTGATTTAAGACTCGAAACTTGACTCAAACTAGTGATTTATGACTCGAGACTTGATTCAAACTAGTGATTTATGACTCGAGACTTGACTCAAACTAGTGATTTATGACTCGAGACTTGACTCAAACTAGTGATTTATGACTCGAGACTTGATTCGGACTAGTGATTTATGACTCGAGACTTGACTCGGACTAGAGATTTATGACTCGAGACTTGACTCGGACTAGTGATTTATGACTCGAGACTTGACTCGGACTAGAGATTTATGACTCGAAACTTGAGTCGGACTAATGATTTATGACTTGAGACTTGACTCTGACTAGTGATTTATGACTCGAGACTTGACTGGGACTAGTGATTTATGACTCGAGTCTTGACTCTGACTAGTGATTTATGACTCGAGACTTGACTCGGACTAGTGATTTATGACTCGAGACTTGACTCGAACTAGTGATTTATGACTCGAGACTTGACTCGGACTAGAGATTTATGACTCGAAACTTGAGTCGGACTAGTGATTTATGACTCGAGACTTGACTCAAACTAGTGATTTATGACTCGAGACTTGACTCGAACTAGTGATTTATGACTCGAGACTTGACTCGGACTAGAGATTTATGACTCGAAACTTGAGTCGGACTAGTGATTTATGACTCGAGACTTGACTCGGACTAGTGATTTATGACTCGAGACTTGACTCGAACTAGTGATTTATGACTCGAGACTTGACTCGGACTAGAGATTTATGACTCGAAACTTGAGTCGGACTAGTGATTTATGACTCGAGACTTGACACAGACTAGTGATTTATGACTCGAGACTTGACTCGGACTAGTGATTTATGACTTGAAACTTAACTCGGACTAGTGATTTATGACTCGAGACTTGACTCGAACTAGTGATTTATGACTCGAGACTTGACTCGGACTAGAGATTTATGACTCGAAACTTGACTCGAACTAGTGATTTATGACTCGAGACTTGACTCGGACTAGTGATTTATGACTCGAGACTTGACTCGGACTAGTGATTTATGACTTGAAACTTAACTCGGACTAATGATTTATGACTCGAGTCTTGACTCTGACTAGTGATTAATGACTCGAGACTTGACTCGGACTAATGATTTATGACTCGAGACTTGACTCGGACTAATGATTTATGACTCGAGTCTTGACTCTGACTAGTGATTTATGACTCGAGACTTGACTCGGACTAGTGATTTATGACTCGAGACTTGACTCGGACTAGTGATTTATGACTCGAGACTTGACTCGGACTAGAGATTTATGACTCGAGACTTGACTCGGACTAGTGATTTATGACTCGAGACTTGACTCGGACTAGAGATTTATGACTCGAAACTTGAGTCGGACTAATGATTTATGACTTGAGACTTGACTCTGACTAGTGATTTATGACTCGAGACTTGACTGGGACTAGTGATTTATGACTCGAGTCTTGACTCTGACTAGTGATTTATGACTCGAGACTTGACTCGGACTAGTGATTTATGACTCGAGACTTGACTCGAACTAGTGATTTATGACTCGAGTCTTGACTCTGACTAGTGATTTATGACTCGAGACTTGACTCGGACTAGTGATTTATGACTCGAGACTTGACTCGGACTAGTGATTTATGACTCGAGACTTGACTCGAACTAGTGATTTATGACTCGAGACTTGACTCGGACTAGAGATTTATGACTCGAAACTTGAGTCGGACTTGTGATTTATGACTCGAGACTTGACTCGGACTAGTGATTTATGACTCGAGACTTGACTCGGACTAGTGATTTATGACTTGAAACTTAACTCGGACTAATGATTTATGACTCGAGTTTTGACTCGTACTAGTGATGTGTGACTCGACACTTGACTCGGACTAGTGATTTATGACTCGAGACTTGACTCGGACTAGTGATTTATGACTCGAAACTTGACTCGGACTAGAGATTTATGACTCGAAACTTGACTCGGACTAGTGATGTGTGACTCGACACTTGACTCGGACTAGTGATGTGTGACTCGAAACTTGACTCGGACTAGTGATGTGTGACTCGACACTTGACTCGGACTAGTGATGTGTGACTCGACACTTGACTCGGACTAGTGATGTGTGACTCGACACTTGACTCGGACTAGTGATGTGTGACTCGAAACTTGACTCGGACTAGTGATGTGTGACTCGACACTTGACTCGGACTAGTGATGTGTGACTCGAGACTTGACTCGGACTAGTGATGTGTGACTCGACACTTGACACGGACTAGTGATGTGTGACTCGACACCTGACTCGGACTAGTGATGTGTGACTCGACACTTGACTCGGACTAGTGATTTATGACTCGACACTTGACTCGGACTAGTGATTTATGACTCGACACTTGACTCGGACTAGTGATGTGTGACTCGACACTTGACTCGGACTAGTGATTTATGACTCGACACTTGACTCGGACTAGTGATGTGTGACTCGACACTTGACTCGGACTAGTGATGTGTGACTCGACACTTGACTCGGACTAGTGATGTGTGACTCGACACCTGACTCGGACTAGTGATGTGTGACTCGACACTTGACTCGGACTAGTGATGTGTGACTCGACACTTGACTCGGACTAGTGATGTGTGACTCGACACCTGACTCGGACTAGTGATGTGTGACTCGACACTTGACTCGGACTAGTGATGTGTGACTCGACACTTGACTCGGACTAGTGATGTGTGACTCGACACCTGACTCGGACTAGTGATGTGTGACTCGACACTTGACTCGGACTAGTGATGTGTGACTCGACACTTGACTCGGACTAGTGATGTGTGACTCGACACCTGACTCGGACTAGTGATGTGTGACTCGAAACTTGACTCGGACTAGTGATGTGTGACTCGACACTTGACTCGGACTAGTGATGTGTGACTCGACACTTGACTCGGACTAGTGATGTGTGACTCGAAACTTGACTCGGACTAGTGATGTGTGACTCGACACTTGACTCGGACTAGTGATGTGTGACTCGACACTTGACTCGGACTAGTGATGTGTGACTCGACACTTGACACGGACTAGTGATGTGTGACTCGACACCTGACTCGGACTAGTGATGTGTGACTCGACACTTGACTCGGACTAGTGATTTATGACTCGACACTTGACTCGGACTAGTGATTTATGACTCGACACTTGACTCGGACTAGTGATGTGTGACTCGACACTTGACTCGGACTAGTGATTTATGACTCGACACTTGACTCGGACTAGTGATGTGTGACTCGACACTTGACTCGGACTAGTGATGTGTGACTCGACACTTGACTCGGACTAGTGATGTGTGACTCGACACCTGACTCGGACTAGTGATGTGTGACTCGACACTTGACTCGGACTAGTGATGTGTGACTCGACACTTGACTCGGACTAGTGATGTGTGACTCGACACCTGACTCGGACTAGTGATGTGTGACTCGACACTTGACTCGGACTAGTGATGTGTGACTCGACACTTGACTCGGACTAGTGATGTGTGACGAACAAAACAACAAGAGAAAGGAAGAGAGAAATCAAGAATGGTGACAAAGATGAGTAGAAATGAAGAGATAAGAGCAGGATGTGTGATGACACTGTTCAATATTGTGATGATGATATGACTTGTGATGAAGAAGAACATGTTTCAGTTTTCATACAGTTCCTGATGTGTTTATCACACATGCTCACATCACCATGAACATTACCCTGCATTGAAATCTAGAAACAGAACAAGTTAGAACATCACAAGTGTCACTCAAATGTCTTTGAATGTATTTGAGATCAGTAAATATGTGTCAACATACTGAACAGCACGACCCCAGCAGAAGTCAAAATAAACAAAGTTCAAGTGTCAGAACCTGCTGAAGACTGATGTCACTTAGAATCAGCTGCTTCATTGAAGAACAAACTGAAGACAAAACTTTGACTCTCTGGAGTCTCACCTCTGACTTTCACATTTCAGCTCTGAAGCTGTAGAAATGATGTTCTGACCTGAGAGTCTCCAGGTGACAGTGTGGACTCTTCAGTCCAGCAGACAGCAGCTCCACTCCTGGATCCTTCAGGTCGTTGTGACTCAGGTCCAGTTGAGTCAGACTAGAGGACGGAGAGCTGAGGACTGAGGACAGAAGTGAACAACTTCTCTCTGTCAGTCCACAGTAGCTCAGCCTGTGAAAGAGACGGAAACGTCAACAAGTGACTTTTTCTCTATTTTGACTTGAAAGACTTGATTTGAGGAAACACTGAACTCTTTACATTCATAAGATCATCACATGATTGTGTGAATATTTGAAGACTTTTCTATCAATCAGGATCAACTTGATCAAACACATGAAATAATGATGTTTTCATCAGTTCAACACTTTCCTGACTTTGTTTCATTATTTATAAAAGTGTCACATGATACACAGAGACTGTTGTGAGAGGATTGATGTTGTTTTTATACCAGAAACAAACACAAGAGAAGAAGAAAAACTAAAGTCACAATAGAAATAAATGAATAAAAGTCATGAGAAAAACAAAGATGTTTGTAGATTATTTTTGAAGGTTGTTTATCAATCAATACATCGATTAACTTGTTTTCATCTGGTGACACCTTTTATTTGTGATTCATGAAAATGTCTCAATTGAAGATTTCTATAAAGTTTTCTTTCTATAAACTTGTTATTTTCTACTTCTAATTATGTTTTCATTCATCAAAGTCTTCAAAGTTTCCCTCCATCATTGTTCAAACATGTGTCGTTTCTTTAAATCTCCAGGTTTCAAATGTTTTCTCTGTATTTCCAGGTTTGAATATGGAGGCCTGCGAGGGTCAAATCAAGAGTTTACTCACCTTTTCATTGATATTTGGAAATAATCTCCTTCCATGTTTCAAGACAATACTTTTGGCAGAGATGGAGACTCGAGTCACACCTATGACTCGTGACTGAGACTCGGAATTTGTGACTCGAGTCAACTGGGACTTATTTATAGTGACTCGACTCATACTAGTTATTTGTGACTCAAGTGTCGACTAGGACTAGTGATTTATGACTTAAGACTTGACCTAAACTAGTGATTTGTGACTTGAGACCTGAGTCGTCCTTGTGATTTGGGGCTTGAGAGTCGACTCAGATTCTGGATCTGTTACTTGAGACTTGACTCGGACTAGTTATTTGTCTCTTCAGTGTTCACTGGGACTAGGAATGTGTGACTTGATATGAGAATTAACTTTAACTTGTGACTCGACACTTGAATCGGACTTGTAACTATAAACTTGACTCAGACTCGTGTTCTCTGACTCAAGACTTGACTCGGACTGGTGATTTGTAATTCGAAACTTGCCCCCAATGAGTTATTTCTGACTAGAGAGTCGACTCAGACAAGTTATTAGTGACTCGACACTTGACCTGGAATAGTGATGTGTGACTCGAGAGTCAAATCCTACTAGTTACTTGCGACTCAAGAGTCGACTTGAACTTGTGATTTGTGACTCGAGAGTTGATTCATGCTAGTGATTTATGACTCGAGAGTCGACTCCTCTAATTGATGTGTGACTTGAACTCAGGATTATTTACTGTAGACCCGACTTGACAAAACTCTCTGGAGTCTCACCTCTGACTTTCACATTTCAGCTCTGAAGCTGTAGAAATGATGTTCTGACCTGAGAGTCTCCAGGTGACAGTGTGGACTCTTCAGTCCAGCAGACAGCAGCTCCACTCCTGGATCCTTCAGGTCGAAGTTTCTACTCAGGTCCAGTTGAGTCAGACTAGAGGACGGAGAGCTGAGGACTGAGGACAGAAGTGAACAACTTCTCTCTGTCAGTTTACAGTCTCTCAGCCTGAAAAAAATGAAACAGGAAATCAAACGTTGATGTTTATATCTTCAGAGATGTTCCAATGATCCACTTACAGAACTTTATGTGAAGCTTGAACCATCGGCAGAAGCCTCTCAAGAACCTCCTCTGAAGCAGAGTATTTCTTCAGGTCAAACTCGTCCAGATGTTCCTCTGAGGACAGTAAGATGAAGGCCAGGGTGGACCATTGAGCAGGAGACAGTTGATCTGTGGAGAGACGTCCTGATCTCAGCTGCTGTTGGACCTCCTCCACCAGAGAAGTGTCCTTCACTTCATTCAGACAGTGGAACAGGTTGATGATTCTCTCTGGAGACACATTCTCACTGATCTTCTTCTTAATGAGCTTTGCTGTGTCCTGATTGGTCCAAGAGCTTCTTCCTGTTTGTTTCAATAAACCTGTCAGGAGACTCTGGCTGGTCTGCAGAGAAAGACCCAGAAGGAAGCGCAGGAACAAGTCCAGATGTCCATTTGGACTTTCTACAGCATCATTGATTTCTTTCTGGTAGAACTTTTCTATGTCAACGATTCTTGACTGCAGGTTGACTTCAGAGTTGAAGAACTTCTGGTGAACATGAAGAGCAGCCAGAAACTCCTGAAGACTCAGGTGGATGAAGCAGAACATCTGGTCCTGGTACAGTCCTCTCTCCTCTCTGAAGATCTGAGTGAACACTCCTGAGTGAAGTGAAGCAGCTGTGATGTCGATGTCACTCTCTGTCAGGTCTGATTCATAGAAGACCAAGTTTCCTTTCTTCAGGTGCTCAAAAGCCAGTTTTCCCAGAGACTCCATCATCTTGCTGCTCTCAGGATCCCAAACTGTGTCTGTCCAAGCTGCTCCATGGTACTTCAGCTTCTTGACTTTGGACAGAACCACCAGGAAGTAGATGAACATCTCAGTCAGGGTGTTGGGCAGCTGTCCTGTGTCTCCGCTCTTCAACATGTCCTCCAGAACTGTGGCAGTGATCCAGCAGAAGATCGGGATGTGACACATGATGTGGAGGCTTCGGGAGGTCTTGATGTGAGAGATGATGGTGCTGGTCTGCTCCTCATCACTGGACCTCTTCCTGAAGTACTCCTCCTTCTGGAGGTCAGTGAACCCTCTGACCTCTGTCACCATGTCCACACACTCAGGAGGGATCTGATTGGCTGCTGCAGGTCGTGTGGTCATCCAGAGACGAGCTGAGGGAAGAAGATTCCCTCTGATGAGGTTTGTCAGGAGGACGTCTACTGAGGTGGACTCTGTAGCTGCTGTCAAGACCCGACTGTTGAGGAAGTCCAGAGGGAGTCGACACTCGTCCAGACCGTCAAGGATGAACAGAACCTCGAGTCCTTCAAAACTGCTGAGATCTTTGGTTTCAGGAAAGAAAAGATGAACAAGTTCCACCAAACTCAACTTCTTCTCTTTCAGCAGGTTCAGCTCTCTGAAGGTGAAAGGAAACATGAAGTGGAAGTTCTGGTGAGCTTTGCCTTCAGTCCAGTCCAGAGTGACCTTCTGTGTCAGGAGGGTCTTCCCAATGCCAGCCACGCCCTTCGTCAGCAGGCTCCTGATTGGTGGGTCTCTCTCAGGTGAGGCTTTAAAGAGGTCTTCTTGTCTGATGGTGGTTTCTGGTCTGGTCTGGTTCCTGGTGGCTGCTTCGATCTGTCGGACCTCGTGCTCCTGGTTGACCTGGTCTGTGCCCCCCTCAGTGATGTAGAGCTCCGTGTAGATCTGATTCAGAGGAGCAGAGTTTCCTGCTTTAGCGACCCCCTCAGACACACTGTGGAACTTCTTCTTCAGGCTCCTCTTCAGCCGTCGTTGAATCTTTTCTACACGACTTCCTGAAGAAGAGAAGTCACATGAGTCACAAGATTCTAAAAGCTGAAGATCAATCTTCTCAGCAGCTGCAGGAATTTCAATCTCAAATGTTCTAATAGATTCAAGACTTCATTTTCAGCAGGTTGAAGGTTCAAATCCTCTTACTTCCCCACAGAAGACCAGCAAGCTCCTCCTGCTTCATGCTCCTCAGGAGGTTCAGGATGATCTTCAGGAAATCTTCTCTGTTGCTCCTCATCTGCTCCTCTTCACACTTCAACTCCTCCTCTTCCTCATCCTCCAGGTGTTTCTGCTCACCTGGTCTGAGAAACTTCTTCACTCTCTTCAGTTCCTCCTTCACCAGGGTCATGACCTTCTCCTCCAACAGCTGAAACACAAACATGTGACTTGATCATGTGACCTACAGAGGTCACCAGAGGTATGTCTCAGTCTCAGGACCAGAGAGTCTGAGTCACATTCAAATCTCATCTTCTCTCTAAAACTAAACAAGAGTCTCAGCCACACCAGACCTTCTACTTCATGTATGAAGCTGACAGGTGGAGTTGTCCAGGATCAGAGCTTCATGAAGCAGCAGAAGCAGCTGACTGGTGAGTTAGCAGCTGTTGTAGTCAGCAGGTGAGGCTGAAGACTTGAACGTACCTGAAGTGTGGAGTCCACATCTGTCTGATGCTGCTGGACACACTGGAGACTGAGAACATCCGAGACCTGCTGATCCTCTCTGTGAAGAACATCAGGCCGTCAATAAGTTCTGTCTACTTCTACAAGGACACCAATGATCTGAGCAAGACTCTGACTCTTCCATGTGCAGACCACCTAAGATAGAATCTTCCACATTCATGGAAAACCAGGTGAAACACAAGTTTGTCTCACACTTCAGTCGTGATTTCATTCTCATGGCTGCAGTTTGTTGCTTCTTCTCTTGTGAGTCGACTTTCCTCCACGACTGTCTGCAGCACTTTTGACGAGCAGTTCGTGAAGCTCAATAAAAGAGAAGTTTTGAGCTGCATTGACTCATGAACATCTTCAGTTGAAGTCACCAAGAGTCACTAACTGCTGATAGAAACACACACAGCTGTGAGTGAAAGAATGATTGTTGAGGATCAACTAACAGTCTTTGACGACTCAAACATTCCCTCAATCATTGAATCAGTGACTCTTAAATCACTTGAAGTATTTTCTCTTATCAGTGACCTTCATCTGAGGCGCTCATATGATCCACGTGAATGTTGCATCACAAGAAAAACACTCAAATCAAACTTGACTTTTGATGAATATTTCATCACGTTTGTTGTGTGTCAAGTTTCACAAGACTTCAGGTGGAGGAGAAGAAAAGTAGTTGCACTATTTAGAATTCTTCTTCTTGACTCAACAACTGAAGAGACTGTTGGTCGTCACATGATACAAACTTCTTCAACAACAGATGGAATGATCCAGTGAAATGAATTCACTGTATTTGACATCAAGTTGTGGATTTCTTCATGAGTCCAACAGCACCTGTCTGTCCCACAGCAGCTGCACATGCAATATTCTGTGGTGAATGTAAAATAAACATTCAATTGAAATACTGCAAACACTGCCATTAATTCTCTCCCTCTCTGTCTCTCTTTCACCACCAGTTTCCACTGCTTCGATGATGACACCCAGCTCTACCTTCCATGCAAACCCAACTCGTCACTTCCACCCCCACACTGGAACTCTCTCTCCCTCTTTACAGCTCAGCTCAAAACCACCTGTATTGTGTGATTTTATTGTATTGTGTGATTTTATTGTATTGTGTGATTTTATTGTATTTGTGATTTTATTGTGCAGCGACCTTGAGTCTCCTGAGAGATGGTTTTAAATAAGATTTATTATTATTGTTATTTTCTTCTTCCTCTCATGTGTATAGATATACTGTATAGTTTTCTCTGCATATTTAAATAAACACTAGATGTTCTCATGTTGCTCCTGTTGTCTCTCACCTCTGATGCTTCTGTTCACCTTTGAAGTTAATATCTCTTCCCATAGACCTGTCACTCTTCAGAGACACACAGCTGGGAGCAGGTCCAGGTCCAGGTCCAGGTCCAGGTCCAGGTCCAGGTCCAGGTCCAGGTCCAGGTCCAGCAGATGTACGTAGCTTTGATCTGAACAAACACAAGTCGCAGTGAGAAAGTATTTCCAGTATTTGAAGGTGTGATGTGTTACGACCTCCACTGATCAGATTTAGCCTCTAACAGGAAGGGTCAGTTCCATGCACTGTAACTGGGAGTTAAGTTTGGTTCTTTTGTTTGTATATTTTAAACGTTAACTCATTGTTGTAAAATTGAAGTTGTTTGCTTGGCCTGCGTTCTCTTGAGCAGCCTTTTCCTTTTGTTGCCTCTTTGACGGCTGTGAGCCAGTATTTAAGTTGATTATTACAAAGTGTTGGAGTGAAGAGTGTTTTTCCCAATTTGTATTTTGTATTGGGTTTTGTATTATATTTTGGGAATAGACAGACAGACAGACAGACAGACAGACAGACAGACAGACGGACAGACAGACAGACAGACAGACAGACAGACAGACAGACAGACAGACAGACAGACGAACAGGTCGTAACATAAATGGGAGTTCATCCAGGACAATAGTAAAAGTAATTCCTAAAAGAAGAAATGTAATTGTATGGTTCAATTGTGTGATTTTATCCTATTTTTGATTTTATTGTGCAGCGACCTTGAGTCTCCTGAAAGATGGTTTCATATAATATCTATTTTTTTCTCTCATGTGTATAGATATACTGTATAATTTTCTCTGCATATTTAAATAACCACTAGATGTTCTCGTGTTGCTCCTGTTGTCTCTCACCTCTGATGCTTCTGTTCACCTTTGAAGTCAAAATATCTTCCCATAGACACGTCACTCTTCAGAGACACACAGCTGGGAGCAGGTTCAGGTTCAGGTCCAGGTCCAGGTCCAGCAGATGTACATAGTTTTGATCTGAATACACACAAGACAAGAGAGAAAATGATTCCAGTACTTGAAAGAGTTACAACCTCCACTGATCAGATTCAGCTTCCAACAGGGAGGGTGAGCTCCATGCACTGTAACTTGGGTTCTTTGCGATGTCACAGGAATATACATATCAATGGCAACAATAGCATGTGCATTTCTGATGTTCTTAAAATTATGTGTACGTATGTATATTCTAGTTTGTGCACGTTTATTTCAAAAGGCGGGAAAATTGGCAAGTTTACAAATGTGCCGATGGGAGGGGATTCCGACAGGTGTGGTGAGATTGTTGTTTTCCTAAAGAACCTGGTGCCTCATGTACTAAGAAGTTCGTAGATCTTCTACTAAATATGTCCGTAAGTCAAGTCAAATATGTATGAAGTCATGAACGTGTGCTTTAGTCCAACGTACCCGTTACATGACATGTGTACTCGTACTATTAAGTTGCATTGACGTAACTACATATTCATACTCGTAATCAAGAAGGTACACATGAGTGATTGAACACTTGTAGTCGTAAAAGACGAAAAAGAAACCTTGACTATATTTTTACATAAGTTTACGAGTACAAGTTACTAAACACTCTTGAATCTGCAGGTGTGAGTCACAGATTTCTTTTGCACCTCAATCTCTGAGAAGTTTGGTGTATATTTTCTAGACACTCGTAGCATGAGATCTGTACCTGTACTTCAAATACACATACACGTAACTACATACGGTGGGTACAGAAAGTAATCAGTGGATCATATGAGCTTTTGATTTTTCACTCTTTGTTTCATTGCAGCCATTCGCTAAAATCATTTAAGTTCATTTTTCTTCCTCATTAATGTTCACTTAGTTCCGCACCTTGACAGAAAAAAACTGAAATGTAGAAGTTTTTACAAATGTATTAAATAATGAAAACTGAAATCATCACACGGTCATAAGTATTCAGACCCTTTGCTGTGACTCATATTTAACTGACATGTCGTCCATTTCTTCTGATCCTTCTTGAGATGGTTCTACACCTTCATTGAGTCCAGCTGTGTTTCATTAAACTGACTGGATTAGGAAACACACTCCTGTCTATATAAGACCTCACAGCTCACAATGCATGTCAGAGCAAATAAGAATCATGACGTCGGAGGAACTGCCTGAAGAGCTCAGAGACAGAATTGTGGCACAGATCAGGCCAAGGTTACAGAAGAATTTCTGCAGCACTCAAGGTTCCTCAGAGCACAGTGGCCTCCATAATCCTTAAATGGTTTGGAAAAGTGTGGGACGAGCAGAACTCTTCCTAGACCGTGGGAGAAGAGCCTTGGTGAGAGAGGTGAAGAAGAACCCAAAGATCACTGTGGCTCCAGAGATGCAGTGAAGACATGAGGAAGTTCTCGAAAGTCAACGATCAGTGCAGTTCTCCACCAGTCAGGGCTTCATGGCAGAGTGGCCCCACGGAAGCCTCTCCTCAGTGTAGGACGTATGAAAGCCTGCATAGAGTTTGTCAAAAAACACGTGAAGGACTCCCAGACTATGAGAAATAAGATTCTCTGGTCTGAGGAGACCAAGATGGAACTCTTTGGCCTCAATTCTCAGAGGAATGTGTGGAGAAAACCAGGCACTGCTCATCAAGTGTCCAGTACTATCCAACAGTGAAGCACAGTGGACGCAGCTTCATGCTATGAGGGTGTTTTTCAGCTGCAGGGTTTGAAGGAAAGATGAATGTAAGTACAGAGATATCCTGGAAGAAACCCTTGAGTGCTCAGGACCTCAGACTGGGCCGAAGGTTCTCCTTCCAACAAGACAATGACCCCGAGCAGAACCAAAATAACAAAGGAGTTGCTTCGGAACAACTCTGTGACCATTCTTGAAATGTCTGTCCATCAACGTTCACCATACAACCTAACAGAACTAGAAAAGGTTCTTCAAGGAAGAATGGCAGAGGATCCCCAAATACAGGTGTGAAAAACTTCTTTAACAGTTTTCTCCCGAGAACAGCCAGACTGACTGCAAATAAAAAACACTGAACACTGCAAAAAAGAACGAGACACTACCTCACCTTAATCACATGCAATATTCTGTGGTGAATGTAAAATATAGCTTTAAGTGCAATACTGCAAACACTGCTTTAATTCTCTCCCTCTCTGTCTTTTTTGTCTTCTTCCTCTCATGTGTAAAGATATACTGTATAGTTTTCTCTGCATATTTAAATAACCACTAGATGTTCTCATGTTGCTCCTGTTGTCTCTCACCTCTGATGCTTCTGTTCACCTTTGAAGTTAATTATTCTTCCCATAGACCTGTCACTCTTCAGAGACACACAGCTGGGAGCAGGTCCAGGTCCAGGTCCAGGTCCAGCAGATTTAAGTAGCTTTGATCTGAACAAACACAAGTCGCAGTGAGAAAGTATTTCCAGTATTTGAAGGTGTGATGTGTTACGACCTCCACTGATCAGATTTAGCCTCTAACAGGAAGGATCAGTTCCATGCACTGTAACTGGGAGTTAAGTTTGGTTCTTTTGTTTGTATATTTTAAACGTTAACTCATTGTTGTAAAATTGTAGTTGTTTGCTTGGCCTGCGTTCTCTTGAGCAGCCTTTTCCTTTTGTTGCCTCTTTGACGGCTGTGAGCCAGTATTTAAGTTGATTGTTACAAAGTGTTGGAGTGAAGAGTGTTTTTCCCAATTTGTATTTTGTATTGGGTTTTGTATTATATTTTGGGAATAGACAGACAGACAGACAGACAGACAGACAGACAGACAGACAGACAGACAGACAGACAGACAGACAGACAGACGGACAGACGAACAGGTCGTAACATAAATGGGAGTTCATCCAGGACAATAGTAAAAGTAATTCCTAAAAGAAGAAATGTAATTGTATGGTTCAATTGTGTGATTTTATCCTATTTTTGATTTTATTGTGCAGCGACCTTGAGTCTCCTGAAAGATGGTTTCATATAATATCTATTTTTTTCTCTCATGTGTAAAGATATACTGTATAATTTTCTCTGCATATTTAAATAACCACTAGATGTTCTCGTGTTGCTCCTGTTGTCTCTCACCTCTGATGCTTCTGTTCACCTTTGAAGTCAAAATATCTTCCCATAGACCTGTCACTCTTCAGAGACACACAGCTGGGAGCAGGTTCAGGTTCAGGTCCAGGTCCAGGTCCAGCAGATGTACATAGTTTTGATCTGAATACACACAAGACAAGAGAGAAAATGATTCCAGTACTTGAAAGAGTTACAACCTCCACTGATCAGATTCAGCTTCCAACAGGGAGGGTGAGCTCCATGCACTGTAACTTGGGTTCTTTGCGATGTCACAGGAATATACATATCAATGGCAACAATAGCATGTGCATTTCTGATGTTCTTAAAATTATGTGTACGTATGTATATTCTAGTTTGTGCACGTTTATTTCAAAAGGCGGGAAAATTGGCAAGTTTACAAATGTGCCGATGGGAGGGGATTCCGACAGGTGTGGTGAGATTGTTGTTTTCCTAAAGAACCTGGTGCCTCATGTACTAAGAAGTTCGTAGATCTTCTACTAAATATGTCCGTAAGTCAAGTCAAATATGTATGAAGTCATGAACGTGTGCTTTAGTCCAACGTACCCGTTACATGACATGTGTACTCGTACTATTAAGTTGCATTGACGTAACTACATATTCATACTCGTAATCAAGAAGGTACACATGAGTGATTGAAGACTTGTAGTCGTAAAAGACGAAAAAGAAACCTTGACTATATTTTTACATAAGTTTACGAGTACAAGTTACTAAACACTCTTGAATCTGAAGGTGTGAGTCACAGATTTCTTTTGCACCTCAATCTCTGAGAAGTTTGGTGTATATTTTCTAGACACTCGTAGCATGAGATCTGTACCTGTACTTCAAATACACATACACGTAACTACATACGGTGGGTACAGAAAGTAATCAGTGGATCATATGAGCTTTTGATTTTTCACTCTTTGTTTCATTGCAGCCATTCGCTAAAATCATTTAAGTTCATTTTTCTTCCTCATTAATGTTCACTTAGTTCCGCACCTTGACAGAAAAAAACTGAAATGTAGAAGTTTTTACAAATGTATTAAATAATGAAAACTGAAATCATCACACGGTCATAAGTATTCAGACCCTTTGCTGTGACTCATATTTAACTGACATGTCGTCCATTTCTTCTGATCCTTCTTGAGATGGTTCTACACCTTCATTGAGTCCAGCTGTGTTTCATTAAACTGACTGGATTAGGAAACACACTCCTGTCTATATAAGACCTCACAGCTCACAATGCATGTCAGAGCAAATAAGAATCATGACGTCGGAGGAACTGCCTGAAGAGCTCAGAGACAGAATTGTGGCACAGATCAGGCCAAGGTTACAGAAGAATTTCTGCAGCACTCAAGGTTCCTCAGAGCACAGTGGCCTCCATAATCCTTAAATGGTTTGGAAAAGTGTGGGACGAGCAGAACTCTTCCTAGACCGTGGTAGAAGAGCCTTGGTGAGAGAGGTGAAGAAGAACCCAAAGATCACTGTGGCTCCAGAGATGCAGTGAAGACATGAGGAAGTTCTCGAAAGTCAACGATCAGTGCAGTTCTCCACCAGTCAGGGCTTCATGGCAGAGTGGCCCCACGGAAGCCTCTCCTCAGTGTAGGACGTATGAAAGCCTGCATAGAGTTTGTCAAAAAACACGTGAAGGACTCCCAGACTATGAGAAATAAGATTCTCTGGTCTGAGGAGACCAAGATGGAACTCTTTGGCCTCAATTCTCAGAGGAATGTGTGGAGAAAACCAGGCACTGCTCATCAAGTGTCCAGTACTATCCAACAGTGAAGCACAGTGGACGCAGCTTCATGCTATGAGGGTGTTTTTCAGCTGCAGGGTTTGAAGGAAAGATGAATGCAAGTACAGAGATATCCTGGAAGAAACCCTTGAGTGCTCAGGACCTCAGACTGGGCCGAAGGTTCTCCTTCCAACAAGACAATGACCCCGAGCACAACCAAAATAACAAAGGAGTTGCTTCGGAACAACTCTGTGACCATTCTTGAAATGTCTGTCCATCAACGTTCACCATACAACCTAACAGAACTAGAAAAGGTTCTTCAAGGAAGAATGGCAGAGGATCCCCAAATACAGGTGTGAAAAACTTCTTTAACAGTTTTCTCCCGAGAACAGCCAGACTGACTGCAAATAAAAAACACTGAACACTGCAAAAAAGAACGAGACACTACCTCACCTTAATCACATGCAATATTCTGTGGTGAATGTAAAATATAGCTTTAAGTGCAATACTGCAAACACTGCTTTAATTCTCTCCCTCTCTGTCTTTTTTTTCTTCTTCCTCTCATGTGTAAAGATATACTGTATAGTTTTCTCTGCATATTTAAATAACTACTAGATGTTCTCATGTTGCTCCTGTTGTCTCTCACCTCTGATGCTTCTGTTCACCTTTGAAGTTAATTATTCTTCCCATAGACCCGTCACTCTTCAGAGACACACAGCTGGGAGCAGGTCCAGGTCCAGGTCCAGGTCCAGGTCCAGGTCCAGGTCCAGCAGATTTAAGTAGCTTTGATCTGAACAAACACAAGTCGCAGTGAGAAAGTATTTCCAGTATTTGAAGGTGTGATGTGTTACGACCTCCACTGATCAGATTTAGCCTCTAACAGGAAGGTTCAGTTCCATGCACTGTAACTGGGAGTTTAGTTTGGTTCTTTTGTTTGTATATTTTAAACGTTAACTCATTGTTGTAAAATTGTAGTTGTTTGCTTGGCCTGCGTTCTCTTGAGCAGCCTTTTCCTTTTGTTGCCTCTTTGACGGCTGTGAGCCAGTATTTAAGTTGATTGTTACAAAGTGTTGGAGTGAAGAGTGTTTTTCCCAATTTGTATTTTGTATTGGGTTTTGTATTATATTTTGGGAATAGACAGACAGACAGACAGACAGACAGACAGACAGACAGACAGACAGACAGACAGACAGACAGACAGACGGACAGACGAACAGGTCGTAACATAAATGGGAGTTCATCCAGGACAATAGTAAAAGTAATTCCTAAAAGAAGAAATGTAATTGTATGGTTCAATTGTGTGATTTTATCCTATTTTTGATTTTATTGTGCAGCGACCTTGAGTCTCCTGAAAGATGGTTTCATATAATATCTATTTTTTTCTCTCATGTGTAAAGATATACTGTATAATTTTCTCTGCATATTTAAATAACCACTAGATGTTCTCGTGTTGCTCCTGTTGTCTCTCACCTCTGATGCTTCTGTTCACCTTTGAAGTCAAAATATCTTCCCATAGACCTGTCACTCTTCAGAGACACACAGCTGGGAGCAGGTTCAGGTTCAGGTCCAGGTCCAGGTCCAGGTCCAGCAGATGTACATAGTTTTGATCTGAATACACACAAGACAAGAGAGAAAATGATTCCAGTACTTGAAAGAGTTACAACCTCCACTGATCAGATTCAGCTTCCAACAGGGAGGGTGAGCTCCATGCACTGTAACTTGGGTTCTTTGCGATGTCACAGGAATATACATATCAATGGCAACAATAGCATGTGCATTTCTGATGTTCTTAAAATTATGTGTACGTATGTATATTCTAGTTTGTGCACGTTTATTTCAAAAGGCGGGAAAATTGGCAAGTTTACAAATGTGCCGATGGGAGGGGATTCCGACAGGTGTGGTGAGATTGTTGTTTTCCTAAAGAACCTGGTGCCTCATGTACTAAGAAGTTCGTAGATCTTCTACTAAATATGTCCGTAAGTCAAGTCAAATATGTATGAAGTCATGAACGTGTGCTTTAGTCCAACTAACGTACCCGTTACATGACATGTGTACTCGTACTATTAAGTTGCATTGACGTAACTACATATTCATACTCGTAATCAAGAAGGTACACATGAGTGATTGAAGACTTGTAGTCGTAAAAGACGAAAAAGAAACCTTGACTATATTTTTACATAAGTTTACGAGTACAAGTTACTAAAGACTCTTGAATCTGCAGGTGTGAGTCACAGATTTCTTTTGCACCTCAATCTCTGAGAAGTTTGGTGTATATTTTCTAGACACTCGTAGCATGAGATCTGTACCTGTACTTCAAATACACATACACGTAACTACATACGGTGGGTACAGAAAGTAATCAGTGGATCATATGAGCTTTTGATTTTTCACTCTTTGTTTCATTGCAGCCATTCGCTAAAATCATTTAAGTTCATTTTTCTTCCTCATTAATGTTCACTTAGTTCCGCACCTTGACAGAAAAAAACTGAAATGTAGAAGTTTTTACAAATGTATTAAATAATGAAAACTGAAATCATCACATGGTCATAAGTATTCAGACCCTTTGCTGTGACTCATATTTAACTGACATGTCGTCCATTTCTTCTGATCCTCCTTGAGATGGTTCTACACCTTCATTGAGTCCAGCTGTGTTTCATTAAACTGACTGGATTAGGAAACACACTCCTGTCTATATAAGACCTCACAGCTCACAATGCATGTCAGAGCAAATAAGAATCATGACGTCGGAGGAACTGCCTGAAGAGCTCAGAGACAGAATTGTGGCACAGATCAGGCCAAGGTTACAGAATAATTTCTGCAGCACTCAAGGTTCCTCAGAGCACAGTGGCCTCCATAATCCTTAAATGGTTTGGAAAAGTTTGGGACGAGCAGAACTCTTCCTAGACCTGGCCGTCCAGCCAAACTGAGCAATCGTGGGAGAAGAGCCTTGGTGAGAGAGGTGAAGAAGAACCCAAAGATCACTGTGGCTCCAGAGATGCAGTGAAGACATGAGGAAGTTCTCGAAAGTCAACGATCAGTGCAGTTCTCCACCAGTCAGGGCTTCATGGCAGAGTGGCCCCACGGAAGCCTCTCCTCAGTGTAGGACGTATGAAAGCCTGCATAGAGTTTGTCAAAAAACACGTGAAGGACTCCCAGACTATGAGAAATAAGATTCTCTGGTCTGAGGAGACCAAGATGGAACTCTTTGGCCTCAATTCTCAGAGGAATGTGTGGAGAAAACCAGGCACTGCTCATCAAGTGTCCAGTACTATCCAACAGTGAAGCACAGTGGACGCAGCTTCATGCTATGAGGGTGTTTTTCAGCTGCAGGGTTTGAAGGAAAGATGAATGCAAGTACAGAGATATCCTGGAAGAAACCCTTGAGTGCTCAGGACCTCAGACTGGGCCGAAGGTTCTCCTTCCAACAAGACAATGACCCCGAGCAGAACCAAAATAACAAAGGAGTTGCTTCGGAACAACTCTGTGACCATTCTTGAAATGTCTGTCCATCAACGTTCACCATACAACCTAACAGAACTAGAAAAGGTTCTTCAAGGAAGAATGGCAGAGGATCCCCAAATACAGGTGTGAAAAACTTCTTTAACAGTTTTCTCCCGAGAACAGCCAGACTGACTGCAAATAAAAAACACTGAACACTGCAAAAAAGAACGAGACACTACCTCACCTTAATCACATGCAATATTCTGTGGTGAATGTAAAATATAGCTTTAAGTGCAATACTGCAAACACTGCTTTAATTCTCTCCCTCTCTGTCTTTTTTTTCTTCTTCCTCTCATGTGTATAGATATACTGTATAGTTTTCTCTGCATATTTAAATAACTACTAGATGTTCTCATGTTGCTCCTGTTGTCTCTCACCTCTGATGCTTCTGTTCACCTTTGAAGTCAAAATATCTTCCCATAGACCTGTCACTCTTCAGAGACACACAGCTGGGAGCAGGTCCAGGTCCAGGTCCAGGTCCAGGTCCAGGTCCAGGTCCAGGTCCAGGTCCAGGTCCAGGTCCAGCAGATGTACGTAGCTTTGATCTGAACACACACAAGTTGAAGTGAGAAAATGATTCCAGTATTTGAAGGTCTGACAGGAGAAGTGATCTTCTCACCTCTGAGCTCTGGTCTGACTGTCATGGTCTTCACCCTGAAGTTTTTTAGAGGGAGGATCTTCCTCCTCTGTGTCCACACCTGCACACAAACACAACAGCATCATGGATCTGAATGTTTGTGTCACTTGAGTTAAAGAATAAATTAATGCATGTGTTCACTCTCTGATACTGACTGATAGATAACAAGTTGTTGTCGCTCTCAACATGAACTTTGACTCTGGTTTTGTCTCTGATAAACTTTTATTAATGAAATAAAAAGATGCTGGAACAGAAGTTGTTAAAACAGTCAAGGATCAAAGTTCACCTGCTGCTGCCACACCTGTGTTTTATATCCATCAACTCTTCATCCACTCATGAGTGTCTTGAACTTTGATTGTTGATTCTTTTGACTCTTGATTGATTTATTCACCCCACGACCATACTCTTGATTCATTCATTCACCTCACGACCACACTCTTGATTCATTTATTCACCTCACGACCACACTCTTGATTCATTTATTCACCTCACGACCATACTCTTGATTCATTCATTCACCTCACGACCATACTCTTGATTCATTTATTCACCTCACGACCACACTCTTGATTCATTCATTCACCTCATGACCTCACTCTTGATTCATTCATTCACCTCACGACCACACTCTTGATTCATTTATTCACCTCACGACCACACTCTTGATTCATTTATTCACCTCACGACCATACTCTTGATTCATTTATTCACCTCAAGACCACACTCTTGATTCATTTATTCACCTCACGACCACACTCTTGATTCATTTACTCACCTCACGACCACACTCTTGATTCATTTACTCACCTCACGACCACACTCTTGATTCATTTATTCACCTCACGACCACACTCTTGATTCATTTATTCACCTCACGACCACACCCTTGATTCATTCATTCATTCATCTCACGGCCACACTCTTGATTCATTCATTCACCTCACGACCACACTCTTGATTCATTTATTCACCTCAAGACCACACTCTTCATTCATTTATTCACCTCAAGACCACACTCTTGATTCATTCATTCACCTCACGACCACACTCTTGATTCATTCATTCACCTCACGACCACACTCTTGATTCATTCATTCACCTCAAGACCACACTCTTGATTCATTCATTCACCTCACGACCACACTCTTGATTCATCCATTCACCTCACGACCACACTCTTGATTCATTCATTCACCTCATGACCTCACTCTTGATTCATTCATTCACCTCACGACCACACTCTTGATTCATTTATTCACCTCACGACCACACTCTTGATTCATTTATTCACCTCATAAACACACTCTTGATTCATTCATTCACCTCATGACCACACTCTTGATTCATTTATTCACCTCATGAACACACTCTTGATTCATTTATTCACCTCATGACCACACTCTTGATTCATTTATTCACCTCACGACCACACTCTTGATTCATTTATTCACCTCACGACCACACTCTTGATTCATTCATTCACCTCATGACCACACTCTTGATTCATTTATTCACCTCACGACCACACTCTTGATTCATTTATTCACCTCACGACCACACTCTTGATTCATTCATTCATCTCACGACCACACCCTTCATTCATTCATTCACTCTTGCTGGGCAGACATGATAGATTGTAGACGGTGAGAAAGTCACTGACCTGTGAGCAGCTCTCTGCTCTGAAGACTTGTGTCCATGTTTGTAGATGAAACTTCCAGGTGAGCTCAGCTCCTTCTGATCCAGACTCAGGGAAACACTGATCGATGAAAACGCCCGTGAGTGAGGGGGTGTGTCCTGTCAGAGACCAACAGTGCAACATTGTTTGTTGATTCACACGGTTACAATATGGAAAACAAAACATTTACCACGAGGGTCAAGACGTCTCTGTTTTACACTTTTTTGTCAAAATGTTCAAGTAGAGGAAAGAATCCAGGAGTGGTCACGAGCGCTTCAACAGTTTTGTGGAGATCACCTGTTGCTGCCACACCTGTACAAAGTTCACTTCATCACACGTACACCCAGATTGTTTCAGCGATACAAGAACGACTTTGATCTTTTTTTACAACTTGCATTTTATTGTAGATTTATTTGACAATAAAAGAACTTGACTTGACTTGGAATCTGTTCTTATTCTTGGAGACTTTAATCTATATGTTGATGACGTCACATCTTGCTCTGTATAATAACTTTTAACTTCGACTTCAGCCTTTAATTTTGAGCAACATATTTCTGAACTAAAAAGGCCACATTTTAGAGTTGGTTTTTACTCTTGGCCTGGACATTTCTAATGTATCTGTACATGATGTCCATCTGAGTGATCATTCTCTTGTCTTGTTTAACCTGGACTTCATCCCTGAACCTAAGCCTTTGAACGTCAGGTCTCAGAGGCGTGTCATCTCAGCCGATACTGCAGACAGTTTTTCTGCTATGTTTGATCCATTTTCCTTTAATGACCACCTTAACATGGACAGTTTGATTCACTGTTTCATTAATCATTGTTATCCTGCCCTCCACACGTTGACTTGCGTTTTGGCAGTAAGCTAAACACGATTTGCTCATCAAGACTCTGAAGCGGTGGATTCTTTGTACTCAGGTTTATTGACTTGCAAATCTTTTTGTAAAACTGAAAACAGCAACAGACAAAATATATTTGCAATACATTGTTGAAAGATAAACTGTACATTATTAAGAAACAGTATATTCAAATTAACAGACAATTACCTATTAAAGGCAAATCATCACACGATGATCACAGTTTAATTGTGTATAAATGAACATTGATCTGCAGCATGCGTTCACAAATGATAATGAGGCGATCCCCGCACGAGACATCAAACGATTAACCAACACAAATAAGTTCAACATCACTAAAGAATAAAAAGTGTTACATACCAACGATGCTACAAACGGCGTACGACGTAAAGCTGCTGACATGAGACGTGATCATGCTCTTGGCTGTGAAACTTTGCACTGCAGCTTCCTACCTCCTTATATGGCCTTGTGACGTCACATCACGTGACATCCGCTCTTAGTATAATAAAAATACTGGTGACAGGACAATTGTGATGAAATACTGGATCAAGTGGCACCTGTTAAATCGAACTTGAAAATTCAGAAAAAATGGTGCCCTTGGACAAATGAAGATCTCCTGAGTCTGAAGAGACTTTGTCGAAAGACTAAACGTCTCTGGAAGTCCACTTAACTTGAGGTGCAGAGACTTCACCTCAGGGATCTGATGTCTTCATAAATTGAAATGGTGGAAACTACCAGATCTGATTACATCAGGAAACTGGTAGCAGCAAATCACGCCGGTCTTCTGTGACAGAAGACGCTGCGATGCTTCCTTTCCTCTCACGGGCTGATCAATTACCTTCTTCATTTCCACAACAAAAGCTTGTTAAGAAAAGCAGTCTGATGACCTCTCTCTTTAACAGCTGCTGCCCAGGCGAGAGTGTCTCGGCGCAACAGGGGCTTATAATGAAGGCGATCCTGGATCCCTCCGTCGCTTACATGTAGGGTTGTTGTACAAACACGATCTCACATTGTAATAAAAATGCTCGACACTGACCCAGGTTTCCATCGTAACGATCCGGAGTAGGAACCCATGCCTCGAGACGAGGCAGCATGACGGAGACAGCAGCAGGTGGATGAGCGGCATGCGTGTGAGCAGCGGGAGCTACAGGTGCTTTGTCTTGCTCACGCAGGTTACCAACACTTACAGAAAGTTGTTTTATCACTGCTACCAGCTCATCCAGAGTTTGCTTGTGGTGTTCCAGGAGTGATCCCTGAGCGGCAAAGGCTCCTTTCACGGCTTCCTAGTCCGCTGAGTCCGAGTGTGGCCTGATCATTCTGTGACGAGGGCCGAAAAGCACTCTTTAATGAAGCGTCAGTGTCTTGCTTGAGGTGGGTGAGGTTCGGAGGAAGCAGAAAGTTCCACGGTGCTGGTGGAGAGAGACAGGGCCGGTGCGCAGGTGGTGGTGGCCCGGGACCGGAGTTCTGGTGGTTGAGGAGCAGGCGGAAGGTTGGACGGAGCAGGTCGGTTATCCTGTGAGGAGAGGTCGGAATTACTACGTGGGCAGACAGGCAGGCAGGCAAAACAAGTGGATTAGGAAAGACTAAACTGGCTTGAAGACAAACCATAACAGTTTGATGATCAGGCACCGACTGGGTTGCTCTGAGGCCTCTTCTACTCCTCCATCGAGCTCTCGCAGGTGGGGTTGATGAGGTGGGTTGGCCTCCCAGGTTGGGACACTTCGTCACATCTGATGGACACTGGACTTGGGTTTGTCCTAGGCCTCCCAAAGTCCAGGACAAGCTCCTTGGTCTTTGAGGTGTTCAGCTGAAAGTGGTTCCTCTGACTCCAGTCCAAAAAGTCAAGTATCATGACTCCTGTACTCGTCTTCGCCTCTGTCCCTTCAAGTGAAAGCCATCGTCTTCCTGTAAAGGACATCCTTGACCTCCTTCGTTACCCATGGTTTATTATTAATGTAAAAGCGGACAGTCTTAGCAGAAATTTAAATAATCTGTTAGACAGTGTTTCTTACCATGAGAATTCAGCAGAACATCCCAGTCTGTGGTGTCAAAGCAGTCTGTGAATACAAGGATAGATACATAGATACACTTTTTGAATCCCTCTGAAGATCTCCTTGATTACCAAAAACTATAATAGTTTATAAGATCTGTGGTTACTGGTGTAGAGTGTAAAATGTATCACTTTCAATGATAACCTTTAAATATTTTTATATACTGAAACAAAAGAAAAACATATGTAACGTGTTTTTTTATAAACGTGCACGTAAAAAAAATTGCTCAGAGATTGAATATCTTAAAATATATTCATTTAATATGTATCTTGTATTAAATATAAGATTACTCTAGGTAAAATATACAATATATTTTAACCCAAACTAAATCGTGAAATACTGTAACAACAAAACTACACACTGAGAAAAACGTCAAATGTATTTATAGACATGCAAGTTTGAATTAGAATATCTTAATAAATATGTATATAAACATATAGTTTATAGGATGTGTGTTTGGAGTAAAATGAAACCATATTATGATACAAAGTAAAATAAAATAAACATTTATAAAACGGACTTCAGAGACCCGGATGACATTTTAAGCGGACCCACTTCCGGTATTTTCAAAACAAACTCTGACATTGTAGGGGAGTCAGTCGGAGCGACAAGATGTCTTTGATGTCGCTAAACACGATGAAACAGTTGTTCAAGGCCATGGCTGACACTCGAGGCTTCGACAAAGTTGTCCAAAAGGTGAATAAAAAGAAAACAACGAGCTCCGCGCGGGAGTTTTAGCGCCTCAGGTCGTAGTTTCCCCGCCAGGTGAACATCTTGGCCGCCCAGCCCGAGGAGGGTCCATCTGCAGCCGGTCATTTCAGACGGAACGTAAATCCGGACAGGAAGTTGTTTCAGACGAGTGATTTTGTTAAACAGAGACATTTTTAAATACCAGTTTGCGAGCATGTTTTTTAAACTAATCTGTAACACATTCAAATGATAAACATGATTTTCATATCGAACGACAAAGCGTGATTAAATTGAATTAAACGGGGAGTTAGTTGAACGTTCAACACGTATTTAGTTTATTTATAATTAGAAACAACACAACTAGTGAGTAAACAGCGCTTTAAAGATACTTCTGGAATATAATGGATGATCTAATGATACCTGCTACGTAATGTGACTTAAATAAAAAATAAGATGTTTTGAAAACTATTCCGCGCATGACAGGCACGTATACAGGTGTGACACGTGAAATAAAAAACGAATCTCTCCGTCATCATGGTTTTCTGTCCTGCAATGATCTGGTCAGACGTGGGTTCTTCACTCAGTAATTCAATATTGTAGGACTTGTCTTTCATGGAAGTCCCTTAAGTTCTCCCTCAGAACCAGGTCCACTAAAAAAAACAATAAAAAAGATAAATTGGAAACAAGTTAAATGATAAACGTGTTAAATAGAACCTGAATTTGAAATACTTAAAACTATCTCACCTTCAGCATGAAGACTCCACAGTCAAGCCCACCAATTTGTTGTGGAGTGTGCTATATAAATATATTTAAAAATATATATACTAAACAAAATAAATATAAATTGATAATGTGAGCTCTATCTAATATAGCTAATATCATAAAAAAATAATAAAAAAAAGTTATCAAAAAAAATGTCTAATTCAAAGAATCGATGGTCTTGTAAATTAAATCCCAAAAATGTTAAACCAGACAATACTGTACGATATATGTGTATAAAATGTGTTGGACTAAAAATATATATATACAAATATACATACAGCATATAAATTCTATTTCAGTAAATGTTAAATTCAACCATCAATATTCCAATGACACTGATTTACTTCAGACACGATTCCTCACATTTGTATAGTTTTTCAATTTGAAGAAAAATAAATTAAAATGTATTATTTTAATTATTTAATTATTTCTCTATTTATTTTTTTCTTATAAAAACAAATTCAACTTTTAAATAAAAAAAATGATTGAACTGGAATAATGCTTCGATATTCTGATGGCACTAAAATACTTAGTATTTTTCTAGTATCTCAGTAAAGTTACAGTCATTTCTTCCTCCAGCGATGGGAGCAGAGATATTTGCTGAAAGTGTTTAGTGAACACTTGGCAACACACAGGAATGTCAACTATTCCCACTTCAGTTGTCAACACATCCACAAAGTCTATTTAAAATGACAGACACCAGTGAGGAGATACCAACAGGGTCACTGGGGTGAAAGGTCAGTCAATCGTACTGAAGCTCTTTCAACCTCTTGTGTGAATCTTCTCGCACATGAACGGCTCGTCCACCAATCACAGCAACTTCTCCTACTGCAGCAAGAGGGCAGCAGCGAGCGCCGGGAACTGCGTCAACGTGGTGTGACTCCTCGACTCCTAAAACCTGCGTCGAGGTCGTTCGGCCGGACAAGTAGACCTGTGCTGTGTCTCAAATCGCATACTAACGTACTAAAAGTTAGTATTTTTAGTGAGTTAGTGCGTCTCAATTCTTAGTATGCGAAATTTAGTGCGCCATGCATACTAAATTGGCGTACTAACACGCCCACAAAACTGAGTATGGTTCGATGGACACTAACCACACTAAACAGCCGCCATTTTAGTGACGTTTTAAACGGAAGTTAAGTCATATATAAATGCATATATATGCATATACTTAAATGTGTATTTTCAGCAGCAGTAGGAGGATAAACACGTCTTCGCTGCTGATACCAGCTTAAATATCTCGCGATTATTTAGATTCTCATATTTTTTCTTTATTTCTTTTTCCAAACTTGCAATACGTGCTGCCAGCAGGTGGCGATAGCGTTCAAACAGCTGCTTGAAACATCGTTAAATAGAAGTAGAAGAAGAAGCTGTCATGTGATTTCCGGTTAGTGTGTAGCAGCAGAGTTTGATTTGAGACATACTATCTGTGGAGGATTTGCGTACTAGTTAGTATGCATACTAAACTGATGCATACTAACTTCTAGCATACTAAGATTAGTATGCGATTTGAGACACAGCACTGGAGTCTGACGTGTCCTTCACCTGGTGGTGATTATCTTTGATGAGACCAGACCAGTTGAAACATGGAGTTTTCTTTACGACCAGGACAGTAGATGTTGCTAAACAAGGGATGTTGAAGGTTTCAGGTTAGTTTTCATGATCTTACACTTCATGACTCTGAGGCTTTTAGGAGCATAAAACTAACCATTATATCCTTCAGAATAAAATCGACTTGTATCTCAGATAATATATTTTTAAAACAACCATATTATTTTGAAATATAACTATGGAAGTATATCAGTGCCGTCGAAATATTAAATGGTTGAATTTAACGTTTTAAATGTTGAATATTTTATTTGATTTAAATGTTGAATATTTTATTTGATTTAAATGTTGTTATTTTTAAAGAAGCATCAAATGTTTTTTTTTAAATAATTGAATGACATGAAAGGATGAATTTCTTTTCATTCAATAACTGATTTAAATCATTTTTCTATTGAGAGGTTGACTCACACAAAGACGTCTCCTCCCTAACCTGCCTCAGGCTTTGCCCCATAAACAAATAGGAGCACAAACACAAACCCAGAACGTCAATATTTCACTGTTTAAAACAAATTAAGATTGTCACCCAATAAATAGGTTATAAATAATCAGAAATGGCAGGCTTTAATATTTAAATAATATAAATATATATATAGAATCAAAATATATACAGTATATATATAATATAATTTCAAAACATTCAAATGTAGAATTTTAGAGAAAGCGATCAAACATAATATATATATATATATATATATATATATATACACATACAATTTTTGCTTTTGCTCATACATGTCATTGTCTTCTGGAAAATGTAGAATTTCTAAGCGAAAATATCATATCCAATAAATAAAGGCTTTCGGAGAATTTAATAGTTAAATCATCATCCTCCACCCACACTATCTATCTAACTCATATCTCACTCTTGACATTCGCTGAAACTCAACAGTATGTCTTCACGAGACGACATATCATCTCGTGAAGACATAACTGTTAATTTAAATCACCTCAGTTGAAATGTTTTGACGTAGAGCCTGAGGTGAAATATTTTTTATGAGAATAAAGGAAAATGACAACAAGCTTGTTCTAAAGATGTTGAGTAGTTTCCCAGTTAGCCGTTATACTACATTTGCTTGGTGGCGAGCTTATGCGTTTCAAGCTTAAATTCTATATAATTATAGGAATCAACATATGCAAGACTTATTAATTTAACATGACAACTTATGTTTCATTGTACACAGTGTTATGTCATTTTTCTATCAAGTCAGTCTTAAAACTAGGCGGAAAAGCTCACTGCATAAAGACATCAAATAAATTAAAGAATATTGTCACATGAACCATTAAACATAAAAAAAAGCTAAGCCAACATCCCACACGTCTCCAGAAGGTTCATCTAATCTCTGAGCGTCCTGAAGTCTTGTTTATTGTTGTAGTCAAAGGACTGATTCAGTCTGGAAGAATCCCAGAATGAGACCATAACCGAAAGAAAAAATAACAAGTTTGAGTTTTGCTCTCTGGTCACCCCCTTGCTTTCTTCGCAAGTCCTCGACCTGTCGACCAACCTCTCACATCCGGGCTGGGATGAACTGTGGACTGGTAGTTGAGTGAAGTGGACTCCCACATCCTCACCACACTTCTGCCACCGAACAGCTGATCCTAAAACCTGCTCTAAAACGTATAGAAATGTTTGTTGAAAACAATATAGATCTAAGCTGTAGCTATGATGTCTGGAGTGTTCTGCAGGGATCAAGACCTTGTACCCAAAGTTTCAAACCCTCCATTGAATGTGTCACCATTATGCCAGTTGCCCACGATCTTCACCCATTAATCGTTATGAAATGCAACAGCAGAAGGAAAGAAGAGGAAAATGTTTCCGCGTAGCTTATCATACTTGTGATGAGTCCATTCTATTCATAAGCTGGTTCATCCGTTTGTCCATGAGAAAGT
The DNA here is from genome assembly GCF_982586985.1 of Callionymus lyra. Classification (NCBI taxonomy): domain Eukaryota; kingdom Metazoa; phylum Chordata; class Actinopteri; order Syngnathiformes; family Callionymidae; genus Callionymus; species Callionymus lyra. The sequence continues at coordinate 6,561,231 of NC_141820.1, read as the reverse complement.
CTAAAACACACAAATTCAAATGAACATCAATTAACTCAAAGTTCACGAATATGTGTGTGTGTTTTTGTGTTCGCTGAGTGAGTTTGTGTTAGTGTTTGTTTGTTTGTGTTTGTAAATACCAAAAATAGATATCTGTCTTTTCGCCAGATTGCTTGTCGGACATTGTTGTGTGTCCTTCAGTGATAACACAACACAGACAATATGGTACACCTTTTTTTTAAATCTTCATATTTCCATGAAATAGTTAAAATATTAACAACCCTGTGAAATCTAATATTCTACTACGTGAATGCAGCTTTAATGCTGCGAGTTTGTAAAAAAAAAACACTGATCATCTGAATACGTCTTTGTTCCAGATTTAGTGACCTGCATGTCCACAGTGCACCCTGAGTTGACATACGAGGCCAAGTTGATTTCAGAGAACTTGGCCTGCAGAAGACAGAAGAAAACATTCAAGTCCTCTAAGAGAGAGAAAACAAATTCAGTTCATATAAACATGATCCAAAACTTCCTGTACATGATCTCTACTCTGAACAGGGTCTTCAACACAAATTCTGAACTGTCATCTTCAACAACGTGATCGGATAACAGTTAGAAAAGGTTCACCCTTCACCCATTCGTTCGCCCACAGCAACCATCATCACATGCGTTAATCCCACTGTGAAAGACTTTAATCTACGATATAAGGAAACATAACATCTATTAATAGAAATCATTTTATTCGACACAAGTGCAACCTCACAAGAGTTACTGCTTTCTATACCCGCACAACAATCAAATATGTTTATCATCTTTCTTGGTTGCCAGCACTGACGGAAACATCTGTTATCAGATGTATATTTTGGCAAGTGGGTGATTGAATGCTTTTAAACACACGCGTCATCATCTGTTTTGCTGCCACCATTCCTGTTGTTTGCTCACGCTCTTAACACTGCTGGAAAGTTGAATCCCCGGACAAAGGCGAAATGTTTAGGAAGCTTCACTCCTGTCTTCCTAATTGTGTTTTTTAACAAGTTTCAACAGACCGTCTCAAATGACTATAGAGAGGAAGTCACACACGCATCTACCAGGTTCAGAGCTCTGGTTCGATGACAGCTCTGGAGTGGCAGCAGTTATTTAATGGAAACAATAATTATCTTTACTTAATATCTACTTCTCAATGAATCAACAAAAAGCACTCCATAACGGAGGGATAAATGAACAGATCGTCAGAAAACACACGACTTTCAAAACAACATACACAAACAGAATATAAAAAGACATCATTTTCAGAGCATCAAAAATAAAACAGACATGCTCATATCTGCCAATAATATATTTACTCTGTGACATCACTGGTATGTTTCAAAGTGACCTCAGGTGTTTGAGAGATGAATGTAGCTCAGACATAACAACAGTTTTCTCCAGAGTCTCTTGTTTTTCCTCTGAGCAGCATATGACAGACTTTCATGGCTTTTTAAAGGGAAAAAAAAGAATTTATTTATTATTAATTATTCAATTAATTGGATAACAAGCCTAAGAATGTATTCTAAACAGAACAAACCTTTTTTTTCCTAAAAGGAAGAACTTTTAAGTCACATTCAAAGTTTTAAGACAGAGATTTAAGATTTATTCAGAGAACAGTTAAGTAAACTATTAATGGTCCGAAGATTGTTCCCTATGTAAGCAGGAAGGGAAGGTTTTTAAGAAGCAGAGAAAATCATTTATTATCTTAGTCATTCTCTGTGTACTGTACCTTGGGAAATGGAATTACACGGATAAATGATCTATACATCCCAATAATGATGGGTTTAAATCACATTTGAAAATACACCAATAGGTATTTGAGGTACTCAATGATTAATATTAACGTACCGTCATTCACTTCCTGTCTTTATTGTGAAGCCCTGATCCCTGTGTGTCACGTGGACCTTCTCTCATGCTCCTGACCCGACTATCTTGATCTCTGTCACCTACGCCTTCTCACCTTCTCCCTGTTCCCCTTGATTTGGAGTCTTCAGTTGGTCAATAGACCTAGTGTTAGTTGGAAGATTCTTTATATCAGTATATCATCATGTGGTGCCTGCTCGTTTTGTTTTGTCTAATATAAGGTTATGATTTGATCCTGATCTTGCGTCTGCATTTGGGTTTCCTGTTTTGAGTCTCGGCAAATATATCCTGGATGAAAACCAGAGTTAGAAACTCTTTTCATCTGTAACATTTGGAGCAGCACTGGATCCTGACTTGGCAGTCTGGCGGTGATACATAGAGGTCTGTATTTTCCAAGTATCGACAACATTTTACTTACAATAAAAGCTTTGATCGCTCTCATAACTTTAGCATTCCATACCTAGTGGTGTGGCTAGTTACCAGCGTAGGATATTAAACAAAATTTTAAAAATAAGAATGATTACTAAAGCTTAAAGAAGATATTATTACAGTCTACTTTAAAAACAAACCTTCCTGGTTGACTGATAAAAAGGTATTAAACCTTCTTCTAAATGAATTTCGCCAACTCAACAGCCTCGTTGTGTTAGAGTGGCTGGGATAACAGGACTGCTTCTGGCTACTCACTGGGCAGTAATAGATGAATTGACTGGGCTGGGACACAGGCTCAGCAGCTTGAACAGGAGGGTTTGTTTTGTTCACAGAACTATGGTTACCATCGTCGTAGCACATTCAGAAACTCATCTCAGAGAAGCTTTTGAAAGGACAACAGGAAGTGATACATGGGACAAGTGCCTTCCAGGGCTGATCATCTCATCTGCTGACCTGCATTCAGACAGAATTATTGCTCTTCAGATGACCTGGGAGCAGGTGCCCAATGTCCGGAGAGGGATTTTGTTGAACTGGATCTCACAATGACCTTCACAGTACATTTTAAAAGTTCTGTGTGGACTGTGTTAACTGTCTTCGTTCAAAGGGTGTATTTAATTATTTTATGCTTTTGTTTGTTTCTCGTCTGCCCCAGTGGATCTCGTGGCTCTCAGCCACACCCGCCTGAACCTTCTCTTTTATTCACGCGCTATTGTTGGACTGAGAGAAAGTACTCAAGTTACACTGTCACCATCTGCTGGACATTTGTTGTATTGTTTTTGTATTGAATAGTCTTTTTGTCACCTAAGCCGTTGTCATTTCATTCTCTTCCGCATCTGGGTCACCTTGTGAAGTAACTCATGACAGAACCTGCTGACCAATTATGAACCCAGCGGAAGATAATAAGATTCAGCGAGCTCCAAGGCAGATCGTCTTAACTCTTTGTTTCATTTTCTGAGCAGATATGTCGGGTGTTTGATTTTCCATTCCACAACTCTTCAGCTGTCTCTCGTCAACTTTTAAAGCTGCGCCACAGCTCTTCCTCCGTCTTCCAGTTTAGCATCGATTTTCAGGTGGTAGCTTCTGAGTCCGGCTGGAATGACCCGCTCTTAAATCAGTGTTCACCACCAGCCTCAGTGATGAGATTCGCGACCAATTATCGACCTGGGATAAGCCAGAGTCCCTAGAAGGCCTTATTTCCCTGGCTGTTCTTGAGGATAACTGGCTTTGGGAGCACCGATGTGAGGGTCGCTCTCGACCTGAGTTGTTTTCCTTAGAGGTTCCCCTACGGTCCTAGTTCACCTCTGAACCCAGGTTCTGCAGTTCCAGGGCCCATGCAGGTTAATATCACCTGGTCTGGTTCAGCCTCTCCCTGTCCCGGTTGCCCATGGTCTCACATCGCCGTCGATTTTGTCACTGGTCTGCATCCTTCCAACGGCCTGACCACTATCCTGACCGTAGTAGACAAGTTTTCCAAGATGATCCACATTGTTCTGCTATTCAAACTTAACCACTGCTGCCGGCGATGAGCTGTCTACTGCCAGGCTTGAAGGCGGGAGTCCTCTCTGACTCTTCCCCTTCTTACCCTGGTATATCTTTGTCGACCATCATTTCCTGACCACATGAGAAGCACAGGTCAGTATTTCTGTTGATACTTTTGTGTTAATGAACAATATTGCTCAATGATGTTGTGCTGCTATTAGTGACAATAGTGCTTTGATGCTGGATTTGGTTAGAAAGCACCATTTAAGCAGCAGACATTGAAATGCATGAATAGATTTTCATTAGTACAGACTATGGTTATCTCTGTCACATCCATATCAATAAAGTCATCTGAGTTGCAGGTTTTAGAAGAAAAACTATATAGTCTATTAAATAGATTCTTTATTCATCTCACAGAGAGAAATGTTACAACAGATGCTGCTAGTAATGTGGGAGGAATGTTAAGGAAAAATACAAAATAGAAAACTGTATAAATAAAATAAAAAGGAATGGCAAAGATAAATATTATAAAAATCTAAGATATACATAATTAAGACTAAAAATATGTTTAAATCAGGTGTGTTTGGTGAAAATATGCTTCAAAAAGGTGTGTGTTATGTGTGTTATGATGGTAAACAGCGACACAGGCTTCAGTTAAGTGCAGAGCTGTGTCTCAAATCGCATACTTGCGTACTTAAACTTTATTTTTATTGCAAAAGTGCATCGCAATTCTTAATATGTGAAATGTAGTGCCCCATGCACACTAAATTATCACTGAAACAGCCACAAAAGTGAGTATAGATCGATGGACACTTTCTACCCTAAACGCCTAAACGACCGCCATCTTGGTGACTATGTTGTTGGGAGAAAATCCTAATCCTTGTTGTCTTCCTCTCCTCCCTCGTTGTTCACACCCTCTCTCCACCATTCTTGGTCCCATGTCTGTCCTCACTGCATGTCCGTCTCTCCTGCCGTACTTTGTCATGAACTGTCTTTCTTATGTTTTCCATTCGAACTTCTTCCGATGCAACATCATCAATTCTGACTCTTCTATATCGACTTTATGTATATAATTGACAAGAGTCGGCAAGAATGTCCTTTATTTAACATTTGTTCTTGTTTCCATAAATAACAATTTTATAAATATATTATATTATATTATCCAAAATATTCTTGTTGTTTGTTATGTAAATATTTGTTTGATTGTTTCTTTTTATTTGTTTTATTATGTGTGTTTCTTGTGTATTTATGTATGTATTTTTTTGTGACCACTAATTTGTATGTAAACGTCCTTTGTCAGGCTATACATCTAAATCACAGGTGAGCAATTATAATTCTTCAAGGATATCTGTTCTTCATTTGTCATTAGGCCGTGACATTTATTAAGATAAATAAGATGCAATTTTGTTCTTGTATATATGAGTTTTTTTCAAAACATTTCTTCAACTAACTTAAAAAAAATGTTTTGAGGGATTAATATATACTCTAAAATTTACACACAAGGAAGGAGGGAAAAAGAAAGTGTGAAAATGTAAATTAATAATAAATACAAAATACATTTGTTAACAGAACCATTCATACATGATCATATTTTGACATTATGGGGGCCCCATAAATACAGTCAAAGTGCTGCATGTGGCCCCCGGGCCGCACTTTACCCAGGTCTGATATAAATGATGTGGGCATTTTTTTGTTTTGTTTGTTTTTTTGCATGTTGGTTTGTAGATGTATGGATGTACTTTATCTGTATTTATTTACTTTATCTATCTTCCAGAAATATTCAGAAACAGAAAACAGCACATGTATAATATTATTAGTTTCGGGAATTAAAAAAAAACAATGCTATCACTTGTGTATTAGTTTCATTTTGTCTTCAAATGTGTCTAATTAGGACACGAAACGGGGGAAATCGTTCATTTAACTTTTTCTTCTTTTATTACCTTCGCTTTTGATAACCACTGACTCACTAAAGTACAATTGCTATTCAGCAGGTGGTCATAATCCAGCTCGATAATGAAGCTACAAACAGTGTCTTTAAATTGTTGCTGGTGAGGTAGTGGTGTCAGTGGGTGCTGGCTGGTCCAGGTCACTGTGACCCCGACTCTCCCTCATTCAAAACAGGGTCGCGTGGTGAGAAACGATCGATTTGATTGACAATCACATATTGAGTGCTGTAGTGACACACGAACGTCACTCGTGGAGGAAGATGGAGGAGAAACGTGGATTTACCTGAAGACATGAGCTGTGTCTCGAATTGCATACTTCTCTTAGTATACTAGAAATAAGTGTGCATCAGGATAGTGTACGTACTAACTAGTAACTAATTCTCCACAGATAGTATGTCTCAAATCAAACTCTGCTGCTACACACTAACAGGAAATGACACGACAGCTTCTTCTTCTACTACTATTTAACGATGGTTGCAACCAGCTGTAGGAACACTATCGCCACCTGCTGGCAGCTCGTCTTGCAAGTTTGGAAGAAGAAATAAAGAAAAAATATGAGAAACGAAATATTGGCGAGATATGTACGTCGGTATCAGAAGCCAAGACGTGTCATTGTCCTACTTTTGGCTGAAAATGCACCTGTAAGTATATGTATATATATATATATATATATATATATATATATATATATATGGTAACTTTCATTTACTAATCAACGTCGCTAAGATGGAGCCGTTTAGGGTAGAAAGTGTCCATCGATCCATACTCAGTTTTGGAGCACTACATTTCACATACTGAGAATTGAGACGCACTTACACACTAAAAATACTAACTTTGAGAGCGCAAGTATGTGATTTGAGACACAGCTTTTTTCGTCAGTGTTGGAGGTGATGATGATGATGACGCTTCTGCTGGTTCTTCTTCTTCTTCGCTCACATCAGTGGTCGTCCTCCGCTCGCCCCTCCTCCCGCTTTCTCTCCTCCTGGATAGCCGAGTCCCGGAAAACTACAGGCGTCGCTCAAGGCTCGGGTTGTATCATATTTGAACACATTGTCATAATTAAAATGAATGCATCAAATAACTATTATAATTAATAAAATTGTATCATTTGTGGTGTTGTAATGTTGTCGTGTCAAGTCACCTTTTTTATGTTTAATCACTGAGGACAACATTCACCCCTTTAAAGTGCAACCAAAGTGTCGATTTGAGTTTCTCTTAAATTGATCTTGGATCTCTATTGTACCATCAGTGTCTGTTTGTACAAAACGCTCTTTTCATTGAAATATCTACATTACAAAATGTGCTTAAGCCCTGCCACACTTTCTTTCTGGAGATGAAATCCTGTTTACCCCAACCCCTCCCACTCTGCTGTGATTTGTCAAGCATCGTGGTTTTTCACTGTGTATCAATAGTAATATTTAGTATATTGAAAGAGCACCCCTTTATATTTATTATTTCTTTATTTTACTTTATTTTATGTTATTGTGTGGGTTTTGTTCATTTGTATCATTCATGTGTAGGGAGTAAAACTCTAGGAGGCACTTTGGGGAGCTTTGGGTCTTTTTGGCTCCGTTCGGCTCTAGATTCATTCGACGAATACGTATGCGTATAGTATCCAAATTTGGGGATTCCGGTGCTGTTTCTCAAATCGCATATTAGCGTACTAAAAGTTAGTATTTTTAGTGACTTATTGCGTCTCAATTCTTAGTATGCGAAATTTAGTGCGCCATGCACACTAAATTGGCGTACTAACACGCCCACAAAACTGAGCATGGTTCGATGGACACTAACCACACTAAACAGCCGCGATCTTAGTGACGTTTTAAACGGAAGTTACATCATATATAAATGCAATTATATTCATATACTTACAGGTGTATTTTCAGCAGCAGTAGGAGGATAAACACGTCTTCGCTGCTGATACCATCTTAAATATCTCGCGAATATTTAGATTCTCATATTTTTTCTTTATTTCTTTTTCCAAAGTTGCAATACGTGCTGCCAGCAGGTGGCGATTGCGTTCAAACAGCTGCTTGAAACATCATTAAATAGAAGTAGAAGAAGAAGCTGTCATGTGATTTCTGGTTAGTGTGTAGCAGCAGAGTTTGATTTGAGACATACTATCTGTGGAGAATTAGTTACTAGTTAGTATGTACACTATCCTGATGCATACTAACTTCTAGTATACTAAGAGTAGTATGCGATTTGACACACAGCACTGGTTTTATGTCCTAATGGTGGATCCCCTGGTAAAGCAAAGCGAAAAGGAAAAGGAAGTTTAATAAACAGGACTTTTATGCTTTTCTGTGTTTTAAGTAATATTTCGAGTGTCCACATGTAAAATATATGCTCGGACTACAGTGACTCAGATCTTCATTTCTTCAGTTGAATGTCACTTTATGAATTCATGGCTTTTTTTTTATCCAGCAGAAAAACAACTGGATGAAAATAAAAGTCTTTCAGAACATATTTATCAAGTTTGGAGCATCTGCCTTTGATACCTCTGGAATGTTTTTCCCTCTTTTATATCCAGTCAGTTCTTTACGCTGCCGTCTCCCTCGTCACAGCATCTTTTGAACACCACATTGATCAGTTTTAAATAAAGCTGTTATTTTATCTCCTAGTTTGAATTGGTCCATGAACGCACCACTTACCGTGTGGATGTGAAGTTTAGAGCGTCAGTCGACAGTTTAGCTGCTGAAGTTACTGCTGAGTGTCAACAATAGAGTCAATGATCAACTTTTGCTTCAGTTCAGAGACGAGTGTTTTCTTTGATTGTATTTCAGGTCGTCAGGTTTATGCTTCATGGAGACTGATGCACTTTATTGTCAGAATAAAAGAGAAAGAAGTGACAGAAGTATGAACGCTACACTTCATATTCATGTTGTCACGTGTGTACATCATCAGAACATCAACCATCAGAAGATCCTGACATGTGCTCGGCTGTACTTGAGCTTCAACTCTTACAGTCGACTGAACAACAAGTGATGAAAGAGAAAGTTTCTTCAACAATTCTTCACATTCTTTCTTCCTTCAAAACAACACGTTTGTTTCAGGAGCAGATTTCTTCTTTCCTCACTGTCAGCACTTTTCATGATGATTGACAGCAGCTACACACGTTTGATGGAGGAACACACTCACACACTCAGCTCACGCACACACACTGAAGAACCAGAACCAGGAACCTCTTTGAGTCCAAATCCCAGGTACAAAGGTTCAGTGGAGATGAAGAAGGTGTTGAGGCGTATAAGACCATAAGAGGAATAACTGTAAAACTCCAAATATCCAGATTCAGGAACGTTGATCTTCACTCTTACTCTGTGAGAAACTTCTTGACTCTTGATGACAGTTTCTATCTTATTGTGACAGAATTTATATCCTTCATCATCAGAGCAGCTCAGACTCCAGGAATAACGGTTCTGTCCAAACTCAGACTCGTCTTCTTTCCCTCCGTCTCTTCTGAGAGTCAGTGCGATAGAAGCTCCTCCTCTCCACTGCAGCTCCCAGTAACATGGTCCAGTCACAGCTTCTCTGCTCATCACCTGAAGACACCGGTGGAATCTGTCGGGATGGTCCAGATAATCCTGATCCTGCGTCACAAGTTCCACCGTCCTGTTGTCGTTGGACAGTAGGAGGCGCCGGTGTGCTGTGTCCGGGTCCAGTGAGAGTGGATGGAAGTCTGAGAGAAGAAGACACGAGAGGTGATGATGGTGGAAGAACTTTCTCTTCAAGACAATCATGGACTCAGTGTCCCAGCAAGCCAGGGAGGGCTGCTCTGTTTGTTGACATCTAGTGGAGATCATCATCAAAGTGGAGTCTTCTGAGACTGGGACCACCTCCAGAGAAGAACCAGGAGAACTGGAACATCCCATAATAATCTTGAGGAGATGACTGTCACATTTGATTGACACCAGTGTGTCCATATCAAGTCAGCAGCTAAACTAGCATGTAGCTAACATGATGTTTCTTCATGTTGTTGAAACATCTCTGCGTTCATCTCCACCATCATCCAGGTGAGATGCTGCACTGAGATCTTCTCACTCCACTGAGAACGTGATGATCTTCATTTGCACTCTCAAGTCAAAGAGTGAAAAGAGTGAATGAATGAGGGTGAGATGATGAGGAAAGTCAACATTGCTGCTTCTACATCTGCACGGAGGCTCCTCACCAGCTGCTGCTGGACACCATGTTGGTGACCAGTGTTCTGGGCAGTGACCTGGACTTGATGAAGCTCCATCAGCAGATTCAAGTGTAACATGAAGTCACCAACATCACAACTGCTCCACGAGAAGCTGACAGAGTTGAGGAGTTCTCATCCATCAATCAAATCAAACTTACACTTCTCATCTCCAGATGTTGATCTCTGTGGTCCACGATCCAGCCTGGAGGAAGAAACATTGAGAAGATCAGGTTCATTTGACTTCAGATGTTTCATGACTTCATGCTGCTAAGTGGACGTTCTTTCATGACTGTGTTGACCACAACAAAGATGGATCTAGAAACACTCGCTCAGTCTCCACTGTCTCCTTGTTCTTCCACTGGTGTCCAGCAGGAGAACATGGAGAAGCCCTGAGGGTTTGATTCATGTGCTCAGTTCAGATGAAGAGTCTGAGGAGCGTCACACACTCACATCTCTCTGCTTCTGATCACATGTTCAGTCTGAAGATCTTTGGAGCTCAGTCAGTGAGTTCTGCTGCTCCGTCCATACCTGAGAGTCTCCAGCCTCCAGTCTGGACTCTCCAGTCCAGCAGACAGCAGCTCCAGTCCTGGTCCTCCTGGATGATTGTATCTCAGGTCCAGCTCTCTCAGATGGAACGGGTTAGATGTCAGAGCTGAGGCCAGAGAAGAACAACCTCCTGCTGAGATCTGACAGCTTGACAGACTGTAATGAAGGAGAAACAGTTTCATTAAATCATGAGACCAGAAGAACTGAAGACATGATGTTCTGACCTGAGAGTCTCCAGGTGACAGTGTGGACTCTTCAGTCCAGCAGACAGCAGCTCCACTCCTGGATCCAGCAGGTTGTTGTCACTCAGGTCCAGTTGAGTCAGACTAGAGGACGGAGAGCTGAGGACTGAGGACAGAAGTGAACAACTTCTCTCTGTCAGTCCACAGGAGTTCAGCCTGTGAAAGAGACGAGTGTCGTCAACAAGTGACTTTTTCTCTATTTTGACTTGAAAGACTTGATTTGAGGAAACACTGAACTCTTTACATTCATAAGATCATCACATGATTGTGTGAATATTTGAAGACTTTTCTATCAATCAGGATCAACTTGATCAAACACATGAAATAATGATGTTTTCATCAGTTCAACACTTTCCTGACTTTGTTTCATTATTTATAAAAGTGTCACATGATACACAGAGACTGTTGTGAGAGGATTGATGTTGTTTTTATACCAGAAACAAACACAAGAGAAGAAGAAAAACTAAAGTCACAATAGAAATAAATGAATAAAAGTGATTTATGACTCGACACTTGACTCAAACTAGTGATTTATGACTCAAGACTTGACTCAAATTAGTGATTTATGACTCGAGACTTGACTCAAATTAGTGATTTATGACTCGAGACTTGACTCAGACTAGTGATTTGTGACTCGAGACTTGACTCAAACTAGTGATTTATGACTCGAGACTTGACTCAAACTAGTGATTTATGACTCGAAACTTGACTCAAACTAGTGATTTATGACTCGAGACTTGACTCAAACTAGTGATTTATGACTCGAGACTTGACTCAAACTAGTGATTTATGACTCGAGACTTGACTCAAACTAGTGATTTATGACTCGAAACTTGACTCAAACTAGTGATTTATGACTCGAGACTTGACTCAAACTAGTGATTTATGGCTCGAGACTTGACTCAAACTAGTGATTTATGACTCGAGACTTGACTCAAACTAGTGATTTATGACTCGAGACTTGACTCAAACTAGTGATTTATGACTCGAAACTTGACTCAAACTAGTGATTTATGACTCGAGACTTGACTCAAACTAGTGATTTATGACTCGAGACTTGGCTCAAACTAGTGATTTATGACTCGAAACTTGACTCAAACTAGTGATTTATGACTCGAGACTTGACTCAAACTAGTGATTTATGACTCGAGACTTGACTCAAACTAGTGATTTATGACTCGAGACTTGACTCAAACTAGTGATTTATGACTCGAGACTTGACTCAAACTAGTGATTTATGACTCGAAACTTGACTCAAACTAGTGATTTATGACTCGAAACTTGACTCAAACTAGTGATTTATGACTCGAGACTTAACTCAAACTAGTGATTTATGACTCGAGACTTGACTCAAACTAGTGATTTATGACTCGAGACTTGACTCAAACTAGTGATTTATGACTCGAGACTTGACTCAAACTAGTGATTTATGACTCGAGACTTGACTCAAACTAGTGATTTATGACTCGACACTTGACTCACACTAGTGATTTATGACTCGAAACTTGACTCAAACTAGTGATTTATGACTTGAGACTTGACTCAAACTAGTGATTTATGACTCGAAACTTGACTCAAACTAGTGATTTATGACTCGAGACTTGACTCAAACTAGTGATTTATGACTCGAGACTTGACTCAAACTAGTGATTTATGACTCGAGACTTGACTCAAACTAGTGATTTATGACTCGAGACTTGACTCAAACTAGTGATTTATGACTCGAAACTTGACTCAAACTAGTGATTTATGACTCGAAACTTGACTCAAACTAGTGATTTATGACTCGAGACTTGACTCAAACTAGTGATTTATGACTCGAGACTTGGCTCAAACTAGTGATTTATGACTCGAAACTTGACTCAAACTAGTGATTTATGACTCGAGACTTGACTCAAACTAGTGATTTATGACTCGAGACTTGACTCAAACTAGTGATTTATGACTCGAGACTTGACTCAAACTAGTGATTTATGACTCGAGACTTGACTCAAACTAGTGATTTAAGACTCGAAACTTGACTCAAACTAGTGATTTATGACTCGAAACTTGACTCAAACTAGTGATTTATGACTCGAAACTTGACTCAAACTAGTGATTTAAGACTCGAAACTTGACTCAAACTAGTGATTTAAGACTCGAAACTTGACTCAAACTAGTGATTTATGACTCGAGACTTGACTCAAACTAGTGATTTATGACTCGAGACTTGACTCAAACTAGTGATTTATGACTCGAGACTTGACTCAAACTAGTGATTTAAGACTCGAAACTTGACTCAAACTAGTGATTTATGACTCAAGACTTGACTCAAACTAGTGATTTAAGACTCGAAACTTGACTCAAACTAGTGATTTAAGACTCGAAACTTGACTCAAACTAGTGATTTATGACTCGAGACTTGATTCAAACTAGTGATTTATGACTCGAGACTTGACTCAAACTAGTGATTTATGACTCGAGACTTGACTCAAACTAGTGATTTAAGACTCGAAACTTGACTCAAACTAGTGATTTATGACTCGAAACTTGACTCGGACTAGTGATTTATGACTCGAAACTTGACTCGGACTAGTGATTTATGACTCGAAACTTGACTCAGACTAGTGATTTATGACTCAAAACTTGACTTGGACTAGTGATTTATGACTCGAAACTTGACTCGGAATAGTGATTTATGACTCGAAACTTGACTCGGAATAGTGATTTATGACTCGAAACTTGACTCGGACTAGTGATTTATGACTCGAAACTTGACACGGACTAGTGATTTATGCCTCGAAACTTGACTCGGACTAGTGATTTATGACTCGAGACTTGACTCGGACTAGTGATTTATGACTCGAGACTTGACTCGGACTAGTGATTTATGACTCGAGACTTGACTCGGAATAGTGATTTATGACTCGAGACTTGACTCGGACTAGTGATTTATGACTCGAAACTTGACTCGGAATAGTGATTTATGACTCGAAACTTGACTCTGACTAGTGATTTATGACTCGAAACTTGACACGGACTAGTGATTTATGACTCGAAACTTGACTCGGACTAGTGATTTATGACTCGAGACTTGACTCGGACTAGTGATTTATGACTTGAAACTTGACACGGACTAGTGAATTATGACTCGAAACTTGACTCGGAATAGTGATTTATGACTCGAAACTTGACTCGGACTAGTGATTTATGACTCGAGACTTGACACGGACTAGTGATTTATGACTCGAGACTTGACTCGGACTAGTGATTTAAGACTCGAGACTTGACTCGGAATAGTGATTTATGACTCGAGACTTGACTCGGACTAGTGATTTATGACTCGAAACTTGACACGGACTAGTGATTTATGACTCGAAACTTGACTCGGAATAGTGATTTATGACTCGAAACTTGACTCGGACTAGTGATTTATGACTCGAAACTTGACACGGACTAGTGATTTATGACTCGAAACTTGACTCGGAATAGTGATTTATGACTCGAGACTTGACTCGGACTAGTGATTTATGACTCGAAACTTGACTCGGACTAGTGATTTATGACTCGAAACTTGACTAGGAATAGTGATTTATGACTCGAGACTTGACTCGGACTAGTGATTTATGACTCGAGACTTGACTCGGACTAGTGATTTATGACTCGAAACTTGACTCGGACTAGTGATTTATGACTCGAAACTTGACTCGGACTAGTGATTTATGACTCGAAACTTGACTCGGACTGGTGATTTATGACTCGAGACTTGACTCGGACTAGTGATTTATGACTCGAAACTTGACACGGACTAGTGATTTATGACTCGAAACTTGACACGGACTAGTGATTTATGACTCGAAACTTGACTCGGACTAGTGAATTATGACTCGAGACTTGACTCGGACTAGTGAATTATGACTCGAGACTTGACTCGGACTGGTGAATTATGACTCGAGACTTGACACGGACTAGTGATTTATGACTCGAAACTTGACTCGGACTAGTGATTTATGACTCGAAACTTGACACGGACTAGTGATTTATGACTCGAAACTTGACACGGGCTAGTGATTTATGACTCGAGACTTGACACAGACTAGTGATTTATGACTCGAAACTTGACACGGACTAGTGATTTATGACTCGAAACTTGACACGGACTAGTGATTTATGACTCGAGACTTGACACAGACTAGTGATTTATGACTCGAAACTTGACACGGACTAGTGATTTATGACTCGAAACTTGACACGGACTAGTGATTTATGACTCGAAACTTGACTCGGACTAGTGAATTATGACTCGAGACTTGACTCGGACTAGTGAATTATGACTCGAGACTTGACTCGGACTGGTGAATTATGACTCGAGACTTGACACGGACTAGTGATTTATGACTCGAAACTTGACTCGGACTAGTGAATTATGACTCGAGACTTGACACGGACTAGTGATTTATGACTCGAAACTTGATTCGGACTACTGATTTATGACTCGAAACTTGACTCGGACTAGTGAATTATGACTCGAGACTTGACTCGGACTGGTGAATTATGACTCGAGACTTGACACGGACTAGTGATTTATGACTCGAAACTTGACTCGGACTAGTGAATTATGACTCGAGACTTGACTCGGACTAGTGATTTATGACTCGACACTTGACTCTGACTAGTGATGTGTGACTCGACACTTGACTCGGACTAGTGATGTGTGACTCGACACTTGACTCGGACTAGTGATGTGTGACTCGAAACTTGACTCTGACTAGTGATGTGTGACTCGACACTTGACTCGGACTAGTGATTTATGACTCGAAACTTGACTCGGACTAGTGAATTATGACTCGAGACTTGACACGGACTAGTGATTTATGACTCGACACTTGACTCGGACTAGTGATTTATGACTCGAAACTTGACACGGACTAGTGATTTATGACTCGAAACTTGACACGGACTAGTGATTTATGACTCGAAACTTGACTCGGACTAGTGAATTATGACTCGAGACTTGACTCGGACTAGTGAATTATGACTCGAGACTTGACACGGACTAGTGATTTATGACTCGAAACTTGACTCGGACTAGTGAATTATGACTCGAGACTTGACACGGACTAGTGATTTATGACTCGAAACTTGATTCGGACTAGTGATTTATGACTCGAAACTTGACTCGGACTAGTGAATTATGACTCGAGACTTGACTCGGACTGGTGAATTATGACTCGAGACTTGACACGGACTTGTGATTTATGACTCGAAACTTGACTCGGACTAGTGAATTATGACTCGAAACTTGACTCGGACTAGTGAATTATGACTCGAGACTTGACTCGGACTAGTGATTTATGACTCGACACTTGACTCTGACTAGTGATGTGTGACTCGACACTTGACTCGGACTAGTGATGTGTGACTCGACACTTGACTCGGACTAGTGATGTGTGACTCGAAACTTGACTCTGACTAGTGATGTGTGACTCGACACTTGACTCGGACTAGTGATTTATGACTCGAAACTTGACTCGGACTAGTGAATTATGACTCGAGACTTGACACGGACTAGTGATTTATGACTCGAGACTTGACTCAAACTAGTGATTTATGACTCGAAACATGACTCAAACTAGTGATTTATGACTCGAGACTTGACTCAAACTAGTGATTTATGACTCGAGACTTGACTCAAACTAGTGATTTATGACTCGAGACTTGACTCAAACTAGTGATTTATGACTCGAGACTTGACTCAAACTAGTGATTTATGACTCGAGACTTGACTCAAACTAGTGATTTATGACTCGAAACATGACTCAAACTAGTGATTTATGACTCGAGACTTGACTCAAATTAGTGATTTATGACTCAAGACTTGACTCAAATTAGTGATTTATGACTCGAGACTTGACTCAAATTAGTGATTTATGACTCGAGACTTGACTCAAATTAGTGATTTATGACTCGAGACTTGACTCAAATTAGTGATTTATGACTCGAGACTTGACTCGGACTAGTGATTTATGACTCGAGACTTGACTCAAATTAGTGATTTATGACTCGAGACTTGACTCAAATTAGTGATTTATGACTCGAGACTTGACTCGGACTAGTGATTTATGACTCGAGACTTGACTCGGACTAGTGATTTATGACTCGAGACTTGACTCAAATTAGTGATTTATGACTCGAGACTTGACTCAAATTAGTTATTTATGACTCGAGACTTGACTCGGACTAGAGATTTATGACTCGAGACTTGACTCGGACTAGTGATTTATGACTGGAGACTTGACTCGGACTAGTGATTTATGACTCGAGACTTGACTCGGACTAGTGATTTATGACTCGAGACTTGACTCGGACTAGTGATTTATGACTCGAGACTTGACTCGGACTAGTGAATTATGACTCGAGACTTGACTCGGACTAGTGATTTATGAATCGAGACTTGACTCGGAATAGTGATTTATGACTCGAGACTTGACTCGGACTAGTGATTTATGACTCGAGACTTGACTCAGACTAGAGATTTATTACTCGAGACTTGACTCGGACTAGTGATTTATGAATCGAGACTTGACTCGGAATAGTGATTTATGACTCGAGACTTGACTCGGACTAGTGATTTATGACTCGAGACTTGACTTAGACTAGTGATTTATAACTCGAGACTTGACTCGGACTGGTGATTTATGACTCAAGACTTGACTCGGACAAGTGATTTATGACTCGAGACTTGACTCGGACTAGTGATTTATGACTCGAGACTTGACTCGGACTAATGATTTATGACTCGAGTCTTGACTCTGACTAGTGATGTATGACTCGAGACTTGACTCGGACTAGTGATTTATGACTCGAGACTTGACTCGGACTAGTGATTTATGA
The DNA here is from genome assembly GCF_982586985.1 of Callionymus lyra. NCBI lineage: Eukaryota > Metazoa > Chordata > Actinopteri > Syngnathiformes > Callionymidae > Callionymus > Callionymus lyra. The sequence continues at coordinate 6,543,667 of NC_141820.1, read as the reverse complement.
CTCGAGACTTGACTCGGACTAATGATTTATGACTCGAGTCTTGACTCTGACTAGTGATTTATGACTCGAGACTTGACTCGGACTAGTGATTTATGACTCGAGACTTGACTCGGACTAGTGATTTATGACTCGAGACTTGACTCGGACTAGAGATTTATGACTCGAAACTTGAGTCGGACTAATGATTTATGACTCGAGACTTGACTCTGACTAGAGATTTATGACTCGAGACTTGACTCGGACTAGAGATTTATGACTCGAAACTTGAGTCGGACTAATGATTTATGACTCGAGACTTGACTCGGACTAGTGATTTATGACTCGAGACTTGACCCGAACTAGAGATTTATGACTCGAAACTTGAGTCGGACTAATGATTTATGACTCGAGACTTGACTCTGACTAGTGATTTATGACTCGAGACTTGACTCTGACTAGTAATTTATGACTCGAGACTTGACTTGGACTAGGGATTTATGACTCGAGACTTGACTCGGACTAATGATTTATGACTCGAGTCTTGACTCTGACTAGTGATTTATGACTCGAGACTTGACTCGGACTAATGATTTATGACTCGAGACTTGACTCGGACTAATGATTTATGACTCGAGTCTTGACTCTGACTAGTGATTTATGACTCGAGACTTGACTCGGACTAGAGATTTATGACTCGAGACTTGACTCGGACTAGTGATTTATGACTCGAGACTTGACTCGGACTAGAGATTTATGACTCGAAACTTGAGTCGGACTAATGATTTATGACTTGAGACTTGACTCTGACTAGTGATTTATGACTCGAGACTTGACTGGGACTAGTGATTTATGACTCGAGTCTTGACTCTGACTAGTGATTTATGACTCGAGACTTGACTCGGACTAGTGATTTATGACTCGAGACTTGACTCGAACTAGTGATTTATGACTCGAGACTTGACTCGGACTAGAGATTTATGACTCGAAACTTGAGTCGGACTAGTGATTTATGACTCGAGACTTGACTCGGACTAGTGATTTATGACTCGAGACTTGACTCGAACTAGTGATTTATGACTCGAGACTTGACTCGGACCAGAGATTTATGACTCGAAACTTGAGTCGGACTAGTGATTTATGACTCGAGACTTGACTCGGACTAGTGATTTATGACTCGAGACTTGACTCGAACTAGTGATTTATGACTCGAGACTTGACTCGGACTAGAGATTTATGACTCGAAACTTGAGTCGGACTAGTGATTTATGACTCGAGACTTGACTCGGACTAGTGATTTATGACTCGAGACTTGACTCGGACTAGTGATTTATGACTTGAAACTTAACTCGGACTAGTGATTTATGACTCGAGACTTGACTCGGACTAGAGATTTATGACTCGAAACTTGAGTCGGACTAGTGAATTATGACTCGAGACTTGACTCGGACTAGTGATTTATGACTCGAGACTTGACTCGGACTAGAGATTTATGACTTGAAACTTAACTCGGACTAATGATTTATGACTCGAGTCTTGACTCTGACTAGTGATTTATGACTCGAGACTTGACTCGGACTAATGATTTATGACTCGAGACTTAACTCGGACTAATGATTTATGACTCGAGTCTTGACTCTGACTAGTTATTTATGACTCGAGACTTGACTCGAACTAGTGATTTATGACTCGAGACTTGACTCGGACTAGTGATTTATGACTCGAGACTTGACTCGGACTAGAGATTTATGACTCGAGACTTGACTCGGACTAGTGATTTATGACTCGAGACTTGACTCGGACTAGAGATTTATGACTCGAAACTTGAGTCGGACTAGTGATTTATGACTTGAGACTTGACTCTGACTAGTGATTTATGACTCGAGACTTGACTCTGACTAGTGATTTATGACTCGAGACTTGACTCGGACTAGTGATTTATGACTCGAGACTTGACTCGAACTAGTGATTTATGACTCGAGACTTGACTCGGACTAGAGATTTATGACTCGAAACTTGAGTCGGACTAGTGATTTATGACTTGAGTCTTGACTCTGACTAGTGATTTATGACTCGAGACTTGACTCGGACTAGTGATTTATGAATCGAGACTTGACTCGAACTAATGATTTATGACTCGAGACTTGACTCGGACTAGAGATTTATGACTCGAAACTTGAGTCGGACTAGTGATTTATGACTCGAGACTTGACTCGGACTAGTGATTTATGACTCGAGACTTGACTCGAACTAGTGATTTATGACTCGAAACTTGAGTCGGACTAGTGATTTATGACTCGAGACTTGACTCGGACTAGTGATTTATGACTCGAGACTTGACTCGAACTAGTGATTTATGACTCGAGACTTGACTCGGACTAGAGATTTATGACTCGAAACTTGACTCGGACTAATGATTTATGACTCGAGTCTTGACTCTGACTAGTGATTTATGACTCGAGACTTGACTCGGACTAGTGATTTATGACTCGAGACTTGACTCGGACTAGTGATTTATGACTCGAGACTTGACTCGAACTAGTGATTTATGACTCGAGACTTGACTCGGACTAGAGATTTATGACTCGAAACTTGAGTCGGACTAGTGATTTATGACTCGAGACTTGACTCGGACTAGTGATTTATGACTCGAGACTTGACTCGGACTAGTGATTTATGACTTGAAACTTAACTCGGACTAGTGATTTATGACTCGAGACTTGACTCGAACTAGTGATTTATGACTCGAGACTTGACTCGGACTAGAGATTTATGACTCGAAACTTGAGTCGGACTAGTGATTTATGACTCGAGACTTGACTCGGACTAGTGATTTATGACTCGAGACTTGACTCGGACTAGTGATTTATGACTTGAAACTTAACTCGGACTAATGATTTATGACTCGAGTCTTGACTCTGACTAGTGATTTATGACTCGAGACTTGACTCGGACTAATGATTTATGACTCGAGACTTGACTCGGACTAATGATTTATGACTCGAGTCTTGACTCTGACTAGTGATTTATGACTCGAGACTTGACTCGGACTAGTGATTTATGACTCGAGACTTGACTCGGACTAATGATTTATGACTCGAGTTTTGACTCGGACTAGTGATGTGTGACTTGAACTCAGGATTATTTACTGTAGACTCGACTTGACAAAACTCTCTGGAGTCTCACCTCTGACTTTCACATTTCAGCTCTGAAGCTGTAGAAATGATGTTCTGACCTGAGAGTCTCCAGGTGACAGTGTGGACTCTTCAGTCCAGCAGACAGCAGCTCCACTCCTGGATCCTGCAGGTTGAAGTTCTGACTCAGGTCCAGTTGAGTCAGACTAGAGGACGGAGAGCTGAGGACTGAGGACAGAAGTGAACAACTTCTCTCTGTCAGTCCACAGCAGATCAGCCTGTGAAAGAGACGAGTGTCGTCAACAAGTGACTTTTTCTCTATTTTGACTTGAAAGACTTGATTTGAGGAAACACTGAACTCTTTACATTCATAAGATCATCACATGATTGTGTGAATATTTGAAGACTTTTCTATCAATCAGGATCAACTTGATCAAACACATGAAATAATGATGTTTTCATCAGTTCAACACTTTCCTGACTTTGTTTCATTATTTATAAAAGTGTCACATGATACACAGAGACTGTTGTGAGAGGATTGATGTTGTTTTTATACCAGAAACAAACACAAGAGAAGAAGAAAAACTAAAGTCACAATAGAAATAAATGAATAAAAGTCATGAGAAAAACAAAGATGTTTGTAGATTATTTTTGAAGGTTGTTTATCAATCAATACATCGATCAACTTGTTTTCATCTGGTGACACCTTTTATTTGTGATTCATGAAAATGTCTCAATTGAAGATTTCTATCAAGTTTTCTTTCTATAAACTTGTTATTTTCTACTTCTAATTATGTTTTCATTCATCAAAGTCTTCAAAGTTTCCCTCCATCATTGTTCAAACATGTGTCGTTTCTTTAAATCTCCAGGTTTCAAATGTTTTCTCTGTATTTCCAGGTTTGAATATGGAGGCCTGCGAGGGTCAAATCAAGAGTTTACTCACCTTTTCATTGATATTTGGAAATAATCTCCTTCCATGTTTCAAGACAATACTTTTGGCAGAGATGGAGACTCGAGTCACACCTATGACTCGTGACTGAGACTCGTTATTTGTGACTCGAGTCAACTGGGACTTATTTATAGTGACTCGACTCATACTAGTTATTTGTGACTCAAGTGTCGACTAGGACTAGTGATTTATGACTTAAGACTTGACCTAAACTAGTGATTTGTGACTCAAACCTGAATCGTCCTTGTGATTTGGGGCTTGAGAGTCGACTCAGATTCTGGATCTGTTACTTGAGACTTGACTCGGACTAGTTATTTGTCTCTTCAGTGTTCACTGGGACTAGGAATGTGTGACTTGATATGAGAATTAACTTTAACTTGTGACTCGACACTTGAATCGGACTTGTAACTATAAACTTGACTCAGACTCGTGTTCTCTGACTCAAGACTTGACTCGGACTGGTGATTTGTAATTCGAAACTTGCCCCCAATGAGTTATTTCTGACTAGAGAGTCGACTCAGACAAGTTATTAGTGACTCAACACTTGACCTGGAATAGTGATGTGTGACTCGAGAGTCGACTCCTACTAGTTACTTGCGACTCAAGAGTCGACTTGAACTTGTGATTAGTGACTCAAGAGTTGAGTCATGCTAGTGATTTATGACTCGAGAGTCGACTCCTCTAATTGATTTGTGACTTGAACTCAGGATTATTTACTGTAGACTCGACTTGACAAAACTCTCTGGAGTCTCACCTCTGACTTTCACATTTCAGCTCTGAAGCTGTAGAAATGATGTTCTGACCTGAGAGTCTCCAGGTGACAGTGTGGACTCTTCAGTCCAGCAGACAGCAGCTCCACTCCTGGATCCTGCAGGTTGTTGTGACTCAGGTCCAGTTGAGTCAGACTAGAGGACGGAGAGCTGAGGACTGAGGACAGAAGTGAACAACTTCTCTCTGTCAGTCCACAGCAGCTCAGCCTGAATAAAATGAAACAGGAAATCAAACGTTGATGTTTATATCTTCAGAGATGTTCCAATGATCCACTTACAGAACTTTATGTGAAGCTTGAACCATCGGCAGAAGCCTCTCAAGAACCTCCTCTGAAGCAGAGTATTTCTTCAGGTCAAACACGTCCAGATGTTCCTCTGAGGACAGTAAGATGAAGGCCAGGGTGGACCATTGAGCAGGAGACAGTTGATCTGTGGAGAGACGTCCTGATCTCAGCTGCTGTTGGACCTCCTCCACCAGAGAAGTGTCCTTCACTTCATTCAGACAGTGGAACAGGTTGATGATTCTCTCTGGAGACACATTCTCACTGATCTTCTTCTTGATGAGCTTTGCTGTGTCCTGATTGGTCCAAGAGCTTCTTCCTGTTTGTTTCAATAAACCTGTCAGGAGACTCTGGCTGGTCTGCAGAGAAAGACCCAGAAGGAAGCGCAGGAACAAGTCCAGATGTCCATTTGGACTTTCTACAGCATCATTGATTTCTTTCTGGTAGAACTTTTCTATGTCAACGATTCTTGACTGCAGGTTGACTTCAGAGTTGAAGAACTTCTGGTGAACATGAAGAGCAGCCAGAAACTCCTGAAGACTCAGGTGGATGAAGCAGAACATCTGGTCCTGGTACAGTCCTCTCTCCTCTCTGAAGATCTGAGTGAAGACTCCTGAGTGAAGTGAAGTAGCTGTGATGTCGATGTCACTCTCTGTCAGGTCTGATTCATAGAAGACCAAGTTTCCTTTCTTCAGGTGCTCAAAAGCCAGTTTTCCCAGAGACTCCATCATCTTGCTGCTCTCAGGATCCCAAACTGTGTCTGTCCAAGCTGCTCCATGGTACTTCAGCTTCTTGACTTTGGACAGAACCACCAGGAAGTAGATGAACATCTCAGTCAGGGTGTTGGGCAGCTGTCCTGTGTCTCCGCTCTTTAACATGTCCTCCAGAACTGTGGCAGTGATCCAGCAGAAGATCGGGATGTGACACATGATGTGGAGGCTTCGGGAGGTCTTGATGTGAGAGATGATGGTGCTGGTCTGCTCCTCATCACTGGACCTCTTCCTGAAGTACTCCTCCTTCTGGAGGTCAGTGAACCCTCTGACCTCTGTCACCATGTCCACACACTCAGGAGGGATCTGATTGGCTGCTGCAGGTCGTGTGGTCATCCAGAGACGAGCTGAGGGAAGAAGATTCCCTCTGATGAGGTTTGTCAGGAGGACGTCTACTGAGGTGGACTCTGTAGCTGCTGTCAGGACCCGACTGTTTAGGAAGTCCAGAGGGAGTCGACACTCGTCCAGACCGTCAAGGATGAACAGAACCTGGAGTCCTTCAAAACTGCTGAGATCTTTGGTTTCAGGAAAGAAATGATGAACAAGTTCCACCAAACTCAACTTCTTCTCTTTCAGCAGGTTCAGCTCTCTGAAGGTGAAAGGAAACATGAAGTGGAAGTTCTGGTGAGCTTTGCCTTCAGTCCAGTCCAGAGTGACCTTCTGTGTCAGGAGGGTCTTCCCAATGCCAGCCACGCCCTTCGTCAGCAGGCTCCTGATTGGTGGGTCTCTCTCAGGTGAGGCTTTAAAGAGGTCTTCTTGTCTGATGGTGGTTTCTGGTCTGGTCTGGTTCCTGGTGGCTGCTTCGATCTGTCGGACCTCGTGCTCCTGGTTGACCTGGTCTGTGCCCCCCTCAGTGATGTAGAGCTCCGTGTAGATCTGATTCAGAGGAGCAGAGTTTCCTGCTTTAGCGACCCCCTCAGACACACTGTGGAACTTCTTCTTCAGGCTCCTCTTCAGCCGTCGTTGAATCTTTTCTACACGACTTCCTGAAGAAGAGAAGTCACATGAGTCACAAGATTCTAAAAGCTGAAGATCAATCTTCTCAGCAGATGCAGGAATTTCAATCTCAAATGTTCTAATAGATTCAAGACTTCATTTTCAGCAGGTTGAAGGTTCAAATCCTCTTACTTCCCCACAGAAGACCAGCAAGCTCCTCCTGCTTCATGCTCCTCAGGAGGTTCAGGATGATCTTCAGGAAATCTTCTCTGTTGCTCCTCATCTGCTCCTCTTCACACTTCAACTCCTCCTCTTCCTCATCCTCCAGGTGTTTCTGCTCACCTGGTCTGAGAAACTTCTTCACTCTCTTCAGTTCCTCCTTCACCAGGGTCATGACCTTCTCCTCCAACAGCTGAAACACAAACATGTGACTTGATCATGTGACCTACAGAGGTCACCAGAGGTATGTCTCAGTCTCAGGACCAGAGAGTCTGAGTCACATTCAAATCTCATCTTCTCTCTAAAACTAAACAAGAGTCTCAGCCACACCAGACCTTCTACTTCATGTATGAAGCTGACAGGTGGAGTTGTCCAGGATCAGAGCTTCATGAAGCAGCAGAAGCAGCTGACTGGTGAGTTAGCAGCTGTTGTAGTCAGCAGGTGAGGCTGAAGACTTGAACGTACCTGAAGTGTGGAGTCCACATCTGTCTGATGCTGCTGGACACACTGGAGACTGAGAACATCCGAGACCTGCTGATCCTCTCTGTGAAGAACATCAGGCCGTCAATAAGTTCTGTCTACTTCTACAAGGACACCAATGATCTGAGCAAGACTCTGACTCTTCCATGTGCAGACCACCTAAGATAGAATCTTCCACATTCATGGAAAACCAGGTGAAACACAAGTTTGTCTCACACTTCAGTCGTGATTTCATTCTCATGGCTGCAGTTTGTTGCTTCTTCTCTTGTGAGTCGACTTTCCTCCACGACTGTCTGCAGCACTTTTGACGAGCAGTTCGTGAAGCTCAATAAAAGAGAAGTTTTGAGCTGCATTGACTCATGAACATCTTCAGTTGAAGTCACCAAGAGTCACTAACTGCTGATAGAAACACACACAGCTGTGAGTGAAAGAATGATTGTTGAGGATCAACTAACAGTCTTTGACGACTCAAACATTCCCTCAATCATTGAATCAGTGACTCTTAAATCACTTGAAGTATTTTCTCTTATCAGTGACCTTCATCTGAGGCGCTCATATGATCCACGTGAATGTTGCATCACAAGAAAAACACTCAAATCAAACTTGACTTTTGATGAATATTTCATCACGTTTGTTGTGTGTCAAGTTTCACAAGACTTCAGGTGGAGGAGAAGAAAAGTAGTTGCACTATTTAGAATTCTTCTTCTTGACTCAACAACTGAAGAGACTGTTGGTCGTCACATGATACAAACTTCTTCAACAACAGATGGAATGATCCAGTGAAATGAATTCACTGTATTTGACATCAAGTTGTGGATTTCTTCATGAGTCCAACAGCACCTGTCTGTCCCACAGCAGCTGCACATGCAATATTCTGTGGTGAATGTAAAATAAACATTCAATTGAAATACTGCAAACACTGCCATTAATTCTCTCCCTCTCTGTCTCTCTTTCACCAGCAGTTTCCACTGCTTCGATGATGACACCCAGCTCTACCTTCCATGCAAACCCAACTCGTCACTTCCACCCCCACACTGGAACTCTCTCTCCCTCTTTACAGCTCAGCTCAAAACCACCTGTATTGTGTGATTTTATTGTATTTGTGATTTTATTGTGCAGCGACCTTGAGTCTCCTGAGAGGTGGTTTTAAATAAGATTTATTATTATTATTATTTTCTTCTTCCTCTCATGTGTATAGATATACTGTATAGTTTTCTCTGCATATTTAAATAACTACTATATGTTCTCGTGTTGCTCCTGTTGTCTCTCACCTCTGATGCTTCTGTTCACCTTTGAAGTCAATTCCTCTTCCCATAGATCTGTCACTCTTCAGAGACACACAGCTGGGAGCAGGTCCAGGTCCAGGTCCAGGTCCAGGTCCAGGTCCAGGTCCAGCAGATGTACGTAGCTTTGATCTGAACACACACAAGTAGCAGTAAGAAAATGTTTCCAGTATTTGAAGGTGTGATGTGTTACGACCTCCACTGATCAGATTTAGCCTCTAACAGAAAAGGTGAGCTCCAAGTACCGTAACTTTGGTTGTTTTGTTTGGATGTTTTAAAAACCTAACTTTAAAAACCTAACTCATTGTTGCAAAATTATGAGATTTTTGCTCGGCCTACTTGCCCATGAGTGCCTTTTCCTTGTGTTGCCCTTTTGTTTCTGTGAGCCAGTATTTAAGTTGATTATTATTATTATTATTATTATTATTCAAAAGTGTTAAAACTAAGATGTGTTATTCCTTTTTTTTCTTATTTCTTTTGGAATAGAGGGGAGATTCATCAACGAACGCATGTCACTCGCACGGTTGCACAAGGTGAAAGTAAGTGGTCCACACGTGTCACTTGTCCGTGAGCGGTTGCGCGCATCGTACGTGGTAAGTGAGTTATATGTGCTTTTAATGTACGATCCCAGTGCGATTGTTGTTACACGTTATTGTACGGATGTCCCAATTAGCAGTGTGCAAAAATGTAGTGCGCAATGAGCACTCAACTGTGCACTCAAATGGCCGGAAAATTGAGTGTGGTTCGATTCCACCTGTAACCCACTGTTTACACTGAGTGATGTGCTTTGTGTTGTGCTTGATTTAAATGTATTATATTCAAATGATGAACCCTTTAACTTATCATTGAATATTTATTTTCGGTGATGGCATGACTGTCAGCTGAGACTGGGACTTTTTAAACAATGTTTTACAGCGTGACACAGCGAGTTTTTGATGGAGGACAACGGCGATCCGAGGGTGTGAACAACCGAATCAAGCATTGGTGATTGTTCTGTCAGACAGTCGAGACCAAGCGTCCAGAGCAGAGTTAAAGAGTTTGGCGGCGTTGCGCAACTCGCGCAACAACTTGTTGACGTCTCACAGCTGACAGGATCGCCAACACCACCTGAAGCCGGTTAGCTGGATAAGCTAACCAACCACCTCCAAGTCCCCTCGACTAGGAACCCGCGCCGATCCACCAGATGCTCAGGTACCTTTTTATTTACTGGCTTTGCGAAGCGAAGCGGCCTCATCGTTTTTGGACTCAACGCGCCCGAGCGACGATTCAGGCCTGCAACGTTTATTTTGAATACTGATGGACAAACTGGTGACTATTTTGAGTTTGCACTGCTTTATCAAGTCACATCTTTAGTTTAAATTGATTGTGGGGTTTTGTGTGCCTTTGTCTATTATAAGTAAATTGGCGAATTTGGGGTCCTGCATTCTACTAGGTAGAGCAGGATCGCTACACACCCTTAACAGCCGCCATCTTAGTGACGTAGATAAAGCTAAACTGAAGCTACGTCACTGACGACGCATCTTTGGAGCAGATACCGACGTAAATGTCTAGAGAAAACACTCATTTTACCACAAAACAACAGTAATCAATTTTCAAAAAAGTGCTGTCAAGTGTCGTTGATAGTGTTCTAACAGGCCTGGATGCTTTAACAGTTTTCTCCCGACAACAGCCAGGCCGAAAAATAAAAAACACTGAACACTGCAAAAAATCACGAGACACTTCCTCACCTTAATCACATGCAATATTCTGTGGTGAATGTAAAACAAATATTTAAGTGCAATACTGCAAACACTGCTTTAATTCTCTCCCTCTCTGTCTCTCTTTCCTTCTTCCTCTCATGTGTAAAGATATACTGTATAGTTTTCTCTGCATATTTAAATAACTACTAGATGTTCTCATGTTGCTCCTGTTGTCTCTCACCTCTGATGCTTCTGTTCACCTTTGAAGTTAATTATTCTTCTCATAGACCCGTCACTCTTCAGAGACACACAGCTGGGAGCAGGTCCAGGTCCAGGTCCAGGTCCAGGTCCAGGTCCAGGTCCAGGTCCAGGTTCAGCAGATGTATGTAGCTTTGATCTGAACACACACAAATAGCAAGTTTTCCTTGTGTTGCCCTTTTGTTTCTGTGAGCCAGTGAGCGGAGAAGATCATCGAGACACCATTCCCCATTATCAGGACGTTGCAAAATCTCGCTGCCTGAACAGAGGCCACAGAATTCTGTCTGACCCCAACCACCCCCTCTATGGACCGTTCTCTCTCCTGGCATCTGGCAGAAGGTTCCGCAGTATCCTCTGCGTAACAGAAAGATTTAGCAACAGCTTCTTCCCTCCGGTCATCAGACTGCTGAATGCAATATAACTTCCAGCAATGCACTATTTAAAACGTAATTTATTTGTTCTATTTATATTTATATTGCACTATTTTCAGCCAGGCCGAAAAATAAAAAACACTGAACACTGCAAAAAATCACGAGACAATACCTCACCTTAATCACATGCAAAGTAAAACAAATATTTAATTGCAATACTGCAAACACTGCAATTAATTCTCTCCCTCTCTTTTCTTCTTCCTCTCATGTGTATAGATATACTGTATAGTTTTCTCTGCATATTTAAATAACTACTAGATGTTCTCATGTTGCTCCTGTTGTCTCTCACCTCTGATGCTTCTGTTCACCTTTGAATTCAATATCTCTTCCCATAGATCTGTCACTCTTCAGAGACACGCAGCTGGGAGCAGGTCCAGGTCCAGGTCCAGGTCCAGGTCCAGGTCCAGGTCCAGGTCCAGGTCCAGCAGATGTATGTAACTTTGATCTGAACACACACAAGTTGCAGTAAGAAAATATTTCCAGTATTTGAAGGTGTGATGTGTTACGACCTCCACTGATCAGTTTTACCTTCCAACAGTCAGTTCCATGCACTGTAACTTTGGTTGTTTTGTTTGGATTTAAAAACCTAACTTTAAAAACCTAACTCATTGTTGCAAAATGATGAGATTTTTGCTCGGCCTACTTGCCCATGAGTGGCTTTTCCTTGTGTTGCCCTTTTGTTTCTGTGAGCCAGTATTTAAGTTGATTATTATTATTATTATTATTATTATTCAAAAGTGTTAAAACTAAGATGTTTTCCTTTTTTTTCTTATTTCTTTTGGAATAGAGGGAAGATTCATCAACGAACGCATGTCACTCGCACGGTTGCACAAGGTGAAAGTAAGTGGTCCACACGTGTCACTTGTCCGTGAGCGGTTGCGCGCATCGTACGTGGTAAGAGAGTTATATGTGCTTTTAATGTACGATCCCAGTGCGATTGTTGTTACACGTTATTGTACGGATGTCCCAATTAGCAGTGTGCAAAAATGTAGTGCGCAATGAGCACTCAACTGTGCACTCAAATGGCCGGAAAATTGAGTGTGGATCGATTCCACCTGTAACCCACTGTTTACACTGAGTGATGTGCTTTGTGTTGTGCTTGATTTAAATGTATTATATTCAAATGATGAACCCTTTAACTTATCATTGAATATTTATTTTCGGTGATGGCATGACTGTCAGCTGAGACTGGGACTTTTTAAACAACGTTTTACAGCATGACACAGCGAGTTTTTTTATGGGGGACAACGGCGATCCGAGGGTGTGAACAACCGAATCAAGCATTGGTGATTGTTCTGTCAGACAGTCGAGACCAAGCGTCCAGAGCAGAGTTAAAGAGTTTGGCGGTATTGCGCAACTCGCGCAACAACTTGTTGACGTCTCACAGCTGACAGGATCGCCAACACCACCTGAAGCCGGTTAGCTGGATAAGCTAACCAACCACCTCCAAGTCCCCTCGACTAGGAACCCGCGCCGATCCACCAGATGCTCAGGTACCTTTTTATTTACTGGCTTTGCGAAGCGAAGCGGCCTCATCGTTTTTGGACTCAACGCGCCCGAGCGACGATTCAGGCCTGCAACGTTTATTTTGAATACTGATGGACAAACTGGTGACTATTTTGAGTTTGCACTGCTTTATCAAGTCACATCTTTAGTTTAAATTGATTGTGGGGTTTTGTGTGCCTTTGTCTATTATAAGTAAATTGGCGAATTTGGGGTCCTGCATTCTACTAGGTAGAGCAGGATCGCTACACACCCTTAACAGCCGCCATCTTAGTGACGTAGATGAAGCTAAACTGAAGCTACGTCACTGACGACGCATCTTTGGAGCAGATACCGACGTAAATGTCTAGAGAAAACACTCATTTTACCACAAAACAACAGTAATCAATTTTCAAAAAAGTGCTGTCAAGTGTCGTTGATAGTGTTCTAACAGGCCTGGATGCTTTAACAGTTTTCTCCCGACAACAGCCAGGCCGAAAAATAAAAAACACTGAACACTGCAAAAAATCACGAGACACTTCCTCACCTTAATCACATGCAATATTCTGTGGTGAATGTAAAACAAATATTTAAGTGCAATACTGCAAACACTGCTTTAATTCTCTCCCTCTCTGTCTCTCTTTCCTTCTTCCTCTCATGTGTAAAGATATACTGTATGGTTTTCTCTGCATATTTAAATAACTACTAGATGTTCTCATGTTGCTCCTGTTGTCTCTCACCTCTGATGCTTCTGTTCACCTTTGAAGTTAATTATTCTTCTCATAGACCCGTCACTCTTCAGAGACACACAGCTGGGAGCAGGTCCAGGTCCAGGTCCAGGTCCAGGTCCAGGTCCAGGTCCAGGTCCAGGTCCAGGTCCAGGTCCAGGTCCAGGTCCAGGTCCAGGTCCAGGTCCAGGTTCAGCAGATGTATGTAGCTTTGATCTGAACACACACAAATAGCAAGTTTTCCTTGTGTTGCCCTTTTGTTTCTGTGAGCCAGTGAGCGGAGAAGATCATCGAGACACCATTCCCCATTATCAGGACGTTGCAAAATCTCGCTGCCTGAACAGAGGCCACAGAATTCTGTCTGACCCCAACCACCCCCTCTATGGACCGTTCTCTCTCCTGGCATCTGGCAGAAGGTTCCGCAGTATCCGCTGCGTAACAGAAAGATTTAGCAACAGCTTCTTCCCTCCGGTCATCAGACTGCTGAATGCAATATAACTTCCAGCAATGCACTATTTAAAACGTAATTTATTTGTTCTATTTATATTTATATTGCACTATTTTCAGCCAGGCCGAAAAATAAAAAACACTGAACACTGCAAAAAATCACGAGACAATACCTCACCTTAATCACATGCAAAGTAAAACAAATATTTAATTGCAATACTGCAAACACTGCAATTAATTCTCTCCCTCTCTTTTCTTCTTCCTCTCATGTGTAAAGATATACTGTATAGTTTTCTCTGCATATTTAAATAACTACTAGATGTTCTCATGTTGCTCCTGTTGTCTCTCACCTCTGATGCTTCTGTTCACCTTTGAATTCAATATCTCTTCCCATAGATCTGTCACTCTTCAGAGACACGCAGCTGGGAGCAGGTCCAGGTCCAGGTCCAGGTCCAGGTCCAGGTCCAGGTCCAGGTCCAGGTCCAGGTCCAGGTCCAGGTCCAGGTCCAGGTCCAGGTCCAGGTCCAGCAGATGTACGTAGCTTTGATCTGAACACACACAAGTAGCAGTGAGAAAATGTTTCCAGTATTTGAAGGTGTGATGCGTTACGACCCCCACTGATCAGATTTAGCCTCTAACAGAAAAGGTGAGCTCCAAGTACCGTAACTTTGGTTGTTTTGTTTGGATTTAAAAACCTAACTTTAAAAACCTAACTCATTGTTGCAAAATGATGAGATTTTTGCTCGGCCTACTTGCCCATGAGTGCCTTTTCCTTGTGTTGCCCTTTTGTTTCTGTGAGCCAGTATTTAAGTTGATTATTATTATTATTATTATTATTATTCAAAAGTGTTAAAACTAAGATGTGTTATTCCTTTTTTTTCTTATTTCTTTTGGAATAGAGGGGAGATTCATCAACGAACGCATGTCACTCGCACGGTTGCACAAGGTGAAAGTAAGTGGTCCACACGTGTCACTTGTCCGTGAGCGGTTGCGCGCATCGTACGTGGTAAGTGAGTTATATGTGCTTTTAATGTACGATCCCAGTGCGATTGTTGTTACACGTTATTGTACGGATGTCCCAATTAGCAGTGTGCAAAAATGTAGTGCGCAATGAGCACTCAACTGTGCACTCAAATGGCCGGGAAATTGAGTGTGGATCGATTCCACCTGTAACCCACTGTTTACACTGAGTGATGTGCTTTGTGTTGTGCTTGATTTAAATGTATTATATTCAAATGATGAACCCTTTAACTTATCATTGAATATTTATTTTCGGTGATGGCATGACTGTCAGCTGAGACTGGGACTTTTTAAACAATGTTTTACAGCGTGACACAGCGAGTTTTTGATGGAGGACAACGGCGATCCGAGGGTGTGAACAACAGAATCAAGCATTGGTGATTGTTCTGTCAGACAGTCGAGACCAAGCGTCCAGAGCAGAGTTAAAGAGTTTGGCGGCGTTGCGCAACTCGCGCAACAACTTGTTGACGTCTCACAGCTGACAGGATCGCCAACACCACCTGAAGCCGGTTAGCTGGATAAGCTAACCAACCACCTCCAAGTCCCCTCGACTAGGAACCCGCGCCGATCCACCAGATGCTCAGGTACCTTTTTATTTACTGGCTTTGCGAAGCGAAGCGGCCTCATCGTTTTTGGACTCAACGCGCCCGAGCGAAGATTCAGGCCTGCAACGTTTATTTTGAATACTGATGGACAAACTGGTCACTATTTTGAGTTTGCACTGCTTTATCAAGTAACATCTTTAGTTTAAATTGATTGTGGGGTTTTGTGTGCCTTTGTCTATTATAAGTAAATTGGCGAATTCGGGGTCCTGCATTCTACTAGGTAGAGCAGGATCGCTACACACCCTTAACAGCCGCCATCTTAGTGACGTAGATGAAGCTAAACTGAAGCTACGTCACTGACGACGCATCTTTGGAGCAGATACCGACGTAAATGTCTAGAGAAAACACTCATTTTACCACAAAACAACAGTAATCAATTTTCAAAAAAGTGCTGTCAAGTGTCGTTGATAGTGTTCTAACAGGCCTGGATGCTTTAACAGTTTTTTCTCCCGACAACAGCCAGGTGGAAAAATAAGAAACACTGAACACTGCAAAAAATCATGAGACACTTCCTCACCTTAATCACATGCAATATTCTGTGGTGAATGTAAAACAAATATTTAAGTGCAATACTGCAAACACTGCTTTAATTCTCTCCCTCTCTGTCTCTCTTTCCTTCTTCCTCTCATGTGTATAGATATACTGTATAGTTTTCTCTGCATATTCAAATAACTACTAGATGTTCTCATGTTGCTCCTGTTGTCTCTCACCTCTGATGCTTCTGTTCACCTTTGAAGTCAATATCTCTTCCCATAGACCCGTCACTCTTCAGAGACACACAGCTGGGAGCAGGTCTAGGTCCAGGTCCGGGTCCAGGTCCAGGTCCAGGTCCAGGTCCAGGTCCAGGTCCAGGTCCAGGTCCAGGTCCAGGTCCAGGTCCAGGTCCAGGTCCAGGTCCAGGTCCAGGTCCAGGTCCAGGTTCAGCAGATGTATGTAGCTTTGATCTGAACACACACAAGTAGCAAGTTTTCCTTGTGTTGCCCTTTTGTTTCTGTGAGCCAGTGAGCGGAGAAGATCATCGAGACACCACTCCCCCCCATCCAGGACGTTGCAAAATCTCGCTGCCTGAACAGAGCCTACAGGATTCTGTCTGACCCCAACCACCCCCTCTATGGACTGTTCTCTCTCCTGGCATCTGGCAGAAGGTTCCGCAGTATCTGCTGCGTAACAGAAAGATTTAGCAACAGCTTCTTCCCTCCGGCCATCAGACTGCTGAATGCAATATAACTTCCATCAATGCACTATTTAAAACGTAATTTATTTGTTCTATTTATATTTATATTGCACTATTTTTAGCCAGTCCGAAAAATAAAAAACACTGAACACTGCAAAAAATCACGAGACAATACCTCACCTTAATCACATGCAATGTAAAACAAATATTTAATTGCAATACTGCAAACACTGCAATTAATTCTCTCCCTCTCTGTCTCTCTGTCTCTCTTTCCTTCTTCCTCTCATGTGTATAGATATACTGTATAGTTTTCTCTGCATATTCAAATAACTACTAGATGTTCTCATGTTGCTCCTGTTGTCTCTCACCTCTGATGCTTCTGTTCACCTTTGAAGTTAAATATTCTTCCCATAGACGCGTCACTCTTCAGTGACACACAGCTGGGAGCAGGTCCAGGTCCAGGTCCAGGTCCAGGTCCAGGTCCAGGTCCAGGTCCAGGTCCAGGTCCAGGTCCAGCAGATGTACGTAGCTTTGATCTGAACACACACAAGTTTCATTGAGAAAATGATTCCAGTATTTGAAGGTCTGACAGGAGAAGTGATCTTCTCACCTCTGAGCTCTGGTCTGACTGTCATGGTCTTCACCTTGAAGTTTTTTAGAGGGAGGATCTTCCTCCTCTGTGTCCACACCTGCACACAAACACAACAGCATCATGGATCTAATGCTTCTGGTCAACAAGTCAACTTGGGTCCATCACGTTGAAGCAGCAGCAGAACAAAGTCATGAGAGATGAAAGAAGACGTGGACAGAAGACTGTCTCTCACATGTGATGTCAACATTCTACATGAGGAAGAAGGAGGTGTGACCACATAGATGGTTGTGTCTAAACTCTGAGGAGTCATGTTTATCAATCAGCTTCATCATCATGAACAGGAAGTGATGTAGTATCAGGAGCTATGAGGAGCCATCATGAAGAATTACTTGTTACATTTGAATTCAACTTCCTGTTTGATTCTGCTTTGAAAATAAAAGTTTGTTGCAAATATGAAAAAATGTTTGTGTTACTTGTTCAAACATTTTCACAATAAAGATTCATTCATTCACCTCACGATCAAACTCTTGATTCATTTATTCACCTCATGACCACACTCTTGATTCATTCATTCACCTCACAACCACACTCTTGATTCATTCATTCACCTCACGACCACACTCTTGATTAATTTATTCACCTCACGAAGAAACTCTTCATTCATTTATTCACCTCACGACCAAACTCTTGATTCATTTATTCACCTCAGGACCACACTCTTGATTTATTTATTCACCACAATCTTCATTCATTTATTCACTTCACAACCACACTCTTGATTCATTTATTCACCTCAGGACCATACTCTTGATTCATTCATTCACCTCATGACTACACTCTTCATTCATTTATTCACCACAATCTTCATTAATTTATTCTCCTCATGACCACACTCTTCATTCATTTATTCACTTCACAACCACACTCTTCATTCATTTATTCACCTCACGACCACACTCTTGATTCAATTATTCCTCTCACGACCACACTCTTGATTCATTTATTCACTTCACAACCACACTCTTCATTCATTTATTCACCTCACGACCACACTCTTGATTCAATTATTCCTCTCACGACCACACTATGGATTAATTCATTCACCTCAGTCTTGATTCATGTATTCACCTCCGTCTTGATTCATTTATCCACCTCACTCTTGATTCATTTATCCACCCCACTCTTGATTTGTATATTCACCTCACTCTTGATTCATTTACTCACCTCAGTCTTGATTAATGTATTCACCTGACTCATGATTCATCTATTCACATCAGTCTTTATTCATTTATTAACCTCACAAACTCACTTTTGATTCATTTATTCACCTCACTCTTGATCAAGGTATTCACCTCACTCTTGATTCATTCTTGATTCACCTCACTCTTGAGTCATGTATTCACCTCACTCTTGATTGATTTATTCACCTCACTCTTGATTCATTTATCCACCCACTCTTGATTCATTTATTCACCTCAGTTTTGATTCATTTATTCACCTCACTCTTGATTCATCTCACTCTTGATTCATGTATTTACCCCAGTCTTGATTCATTTATTAACCTCTGTCTTGATTAATTCATTCACCTCACTGTTGATTAA
Organism: Callionymus lyra; assembly: GCF_982586985.1. Taxonomy (NCBI): domain Eukaryota; kingdom Metazoa; phylum Chordata; class Actinopteri; order Syngnathiformes; family Callionymidae; genus Callionymus; species Callionymus lyra. The sequence goes on along the minus strand of NC_141820.1, from coordinate 6,524,852 downwards.
TTTATTCACCTTAATCTTGATTAATTTATTCACCTGAGTCTTAATTAATTAATCTACCTAACAAAGTCACTCTTGATTAATCTATTCACCTCACTTTTTATTCATTTATTCACCTCATTCTTGATTCACCTCACTCTTGATTCATTTATTTACCTCAGTCTTGATTCATTTATTAACATCTCTCTTGATCCATTTATTCACCTCACTCTTGATTAATGTATTCACCTCACTCTTGATTCATTTATCGTCCTTACTCTTGATTCATTTATTCACCTCACAAACTCACTCTTGACTCATGCATTCACACTCTCACTGGGGAACATGACAACATGAAGAAAGTCACTGACCTGTGAGCAGCTCTCTGCTCTGACTTGTACCCATGTTTGTAGGTGAAATTTCCAGGTGAGCTCAGCTCCTTCTGATCCAGACTCAGGGAAACACTGATGAACCGTCAGTGAGGAGGTGTGTCTGTCAGAGACATCAGTGCAACATAGTGTGTTGTTGACTCACACTTTTATAACATAGTTCAACAACAAAACATGTGCCACAAGGATAAAGACGTTTGACAAGTTCAGTCACAATCTTGATCTAGAAGAAGGAATGCAGTCTTGTTCACCTGTCGCTGCCACACCTGTCGCTGCCACACCTGTCGCTGCCACACCTGTCACAAACACAGCTTTATCTCTTCCATTTGTTTATTATCCAGTTGTATCTAGTTTTGTCCTTTTCATCCAAACAATCCAAATGCTGCACATGTCCTCCAGGTGTCTTCAGCTTCGCACACTTGACAGAAGCTTCCATGACAGTGATGGACAAACACATCAGCACTTCTGAAGCATCATTGACATGTGATCTTTTCACCACAAACTCTTCGTTGTGTTTGTGGAATACTCTTGGCCACCGGGTGGTAGTATATAACCATTATACGTTGACTGAGTTGGTAGTCGGCCATCTTGTTCGTGTTTATGACGGTGGTTGGACGTTAATCCCGTAGTTGTAACGGCTCAGGAATAAGTGCTACTCAGGCCCCTTTCAAAGTTTGGGGAGCCAAGCTTAGAGGTCAATCACCGTATCGATCGACGAGCCTGTCGGACTGGGAGGCGGAGCCAACTCCCAAGGCCCCGTCCAGGGACCTCTGGTCTCTGGAGGAGTTCCTGGCCTGTGGTTTCTCGCACAATGACCTCCACTTGGAAGGTCTGATCATAACCTGGTCCACCTTCAGTCACAGTACACTCCTCAGGTGCAGAGACAGACTGTGACCACTAGGACAATCAGAAAGTGGACACCAGCTGTGGAGGACGCCATCAGAGACTGCTTTGACACCACAGACTGGGATGTGCTGCTGAGGTCTCAAGAGGACATCAAGGGTCAGACACACTGTATACCAGATTATAATAATTTCTGCTTGGACGTTGTCGCCCCTGCTAAGACTGTCCGCTGTTACCCTAATAATAAACCGTGGGTAACAAAGGAGGTCAAGGATGTCCTTAACAGAGAGAAGGTTTCAGGAGCAGGGACAGAGACTCCATGAGGTCAGCAAAGCAGGAGGTGAAGCGATGAGGGGGAAAGTACCAACCCTGTGGAAGACTTCCTGTATAGTTCCAGTCCCGAAAAAGATCCGGCTAAAATCTCCTCTGCATGTTCTACCAGTCTGTGGTGGCCAGTGTTTTGTGCTGAGGTGTGTTGTGTTGGGATCAGAAGTGTCAACAGGTTGGACAGGTTGATCAGGAGGGCTCTGTGGTTGAAGCTGGACTCATTCTACTACTCCTTTTACTATTTATACTACTTGTACATTTACTACTAATTCTACTTGTACTTTTGCTACTAATTATAGTACTGCTTCTACTACTAATTGTACTTGTACTTTTACTACTAATTATACTACTGCTTTTACTACTTATACTTACACTACTTTAACTAAAATAATAAATAAATAATATAATATTATTACACAAAATTAAATAAAGAGATGTTTGGAAATGTCTGTCAATGTTACAAGAACCACAAAGTGGTCCAAAATCACGTTAATAGGACGACAAAGAAAATATTAAGCATACCAAAAATTCAAAATAAAATAAATAATACCTGACCTGACCTACATTATAACTACAGTTAGACATTTCTCTAAAACTTCAATACCCCATACCACATCTGAGTTCAAGCCCAAACGAAACTACCTTTTTTTTTTATAAATATTTTTTTAATTTTTGTATTATACAAATATATATTTTCTTTTTACAATTACATTATTTTTCTTCTCCCCTTCGTGTGATTCTTTTCTTCTCTGTCAACTCCTTCATCCCTCTCATTGTGTACTTTCTCAGTCGTTGTGATGCAAATATTGTTATTCTTTTTTTATTTGGTTCTGGACACACCCCTGCCATTGGCCCGGATGTAGAGAATTGACAAACATAATGTTCTGAACTCCATTCCCCCATGAATATGGTCTTTACCAAACGATAAAGCTTCCATCTATTTTATCCTTTTAGGTTAATGGTAGGAAAGGGGGTGATAAGGGTGACACCCATCAATCTGTGTATCAGTGGCTCTATTGCCAGGAACCCTATGGACACTCTGGGACGATCTTGGATGAGTTGGATGACATTCGACGCCGTACAACAACCTTGTCCTTGATGGACAAACATCGACGGTTTCCCCACAATGACCAAAGGGGGATTTTTATGTAACTAAGTTATAAGTAATATTTGTATCGCGCTTTCGCTTCCACTAAAACACCAAAGTAAATTATAATAATTACAATATTATCCATGTCATTTTAGTAGTTTTCTTTGTACTAAGACTCAAAAGTGGTGCTCCATTATTCCAGGTATATTCTTAAAATATTACATTGTACTATTTGTTATAACCAGAGTGCTGGTCGTTCTGATAAAATTCAACCCTATATTCACTAAACTACAATACTATAAATACTATCAATACAACGCAGTTCTCGCCTCATAAGAAGTTATTTCTAGAATTAACTTGGCAGTTTTCCAGTTAAAAACATGACACTCACAAAACAACATTGAGACAAAGTGAAGGTTCTATGAAGTCAGAGACTAAAAGAGAGGAAGTAAGTCAGTAGAGATACAGGTCTACCATCAGGGGAGAGCAGTCGAATATCAACCAGCGACACGTCTCCCTGAAGGTCAGAGGTCACAGACAGCCAGAGGAGAAGACAACTTCACTACACAAACGGTCGATCAATGTCTTGTTTGAGAGCGAGAATTGTGTATCGATCATGTCTGATCATTGAGCCATAACATTATGACCACCTGTTCAATGTTTCAGAAGCTTTTTTCCATTTCAACTTTTTTTAAATCATTTTACAGCAAACTATTGAAGAGTAAATGATGTAACCTGGTCAACAGTCTGAGTGACTCACGTCAACATGATTACGTTGAAATGATGTTTGTTTTAAGTTTCCAGGCGGAAATGTATTTCTATTCATTCACATTTCAACAAAACTCCTTTTTTTCTAAACTTTTTCTTAAAAAATTTCTGTTAAGTAAGATCTTTTGAAAAAAACTCATATATTAAAATATAACTATTTAATTTAATTTAATTTAATCTTATTTATCTTAATAAATGCCGTGGCTAGATAGACTAAAAATAGATAGAATAAAAATTAGATAATGACGAGTGAATCTATTTTGTGAAAAAGTCTCAAATCTGCCACGTTTTTCAAACATCTCCTGCTCTGACGTACGCTCCAGTAGAAACACAATTCAAACTTTAAAATGTAGATAAAGTCCAAATGATCAAGTCTTTTGTAGCTTTCATGGTTCTTCTGGTCACGGGTCAAAGCACACAGTCCTCTCTCACCATTTCCTGGCGGGGAATTGTCTCGTTTTAATTGCTCCTGATGAACATGATCTTCACTGAGGACCAGCATTGGAATCGTTCCAGTCGTGCGACTTAATCTGTTCAGTTTATGGAATATTATTTGAAACAATTATTATTTTTAAATGTTCTTGATTCGAGCAAAAAATCATTGACATCTTAAAAATCTTCTGGACCTGGACGAGTCTTCGTGGGTCAGAACATGTTTCGATCGGCTAGAGTTCATGAATAAGACGAGCATCTACAGGAGGAGAGTTCAAGTATCTCACGGTCTTGTTCACGAGTGAGGGTAGAACGAAGCGTCAGGTTATCAGTTATGCAGATGGAAGGTTGTTCTGATCTTCACATCAAAACTAATCAATAAAAACAACATTTGAAATATTCAATATTGTTGATGTCATTGATCCACAGCTGCTTCTGGAGTTACTGAGTTTATTTGACGTTAGTTTTACATAAATAACAATTCAAATATTCTGACCTAATTACTAAAATTAACATTAAAAATAATGTTAATAATAATAAAAATGTTTTAACTCAACTCTTGCTCTAGTGTGACTCCGTCATGTCCTGGGTGTGTCCCGGGGCTTCCTCCGGGTCAGAGCCCGACTGTCCTCAGAATGATGCTACACAGAGTGTCTCCTGGATGACTGAGCTCTTCACTCCCCAAAACATGATTTCTTTTCTGAAAACTGACAGGTATTGAATGACCGGTGAATGAAAAGCCTTCTAGCTCAGCTCTTTCTTTGTGACCAGATAGACTCGGTATCGTAGCAGGTGATTGGTTCTGGGTCAACTTGAGTAACATCAACATCATCATCTTTCTTTCAGGTTCTGTCCACGGTGCGAGCGCTGGTGAGCGACAGAGTTCTGGTGTCACTGTCGCAGCAGCGCCCCCTGCAGGAGGGATCAGAAGAGCAGAGACCTGGACTGTTAAGGGTTGTTTCCATGTTTGACACAACAAATGAACAACTCAACTTCAACCGTGTGAGTAGATAAGATCATGTTGATCATCATCGACCAACAATCAGTGAAAACTCTTGATGAAGCTTCATGAAGCCTCACTTTCTCGGTTCTTTCACTTCTTAATGTTCTAATAGTAATGTTTCCAGAGAGAAACATCTCACGGCTGAGAGCGCCATCTGGTGGAGCAACGAATTGATTCAAGTTTTGTTTCCGCACAGATCATCAAGGACCGAGTGTTTTCTCACGCGTCCAGGAACAAGTACATGTGGAACTTCCTGCCTGGAGGACTGCTGGTTCTTCCCGAATACTCCACACATCTGGCCCACTTCCCGTTCTACTACCTGGGCCTGGGTACACACACGCGTCCCCCCCAAAGATGTGTCAGGGTCAGTGGTAGAAATGCTGTTGTGTTGTTTCATAAATCCAGGGGTCACTCCGGGTCAGGAATTCACTGCCGTCATCCACGCCGTCTCCCCGCTGGTGTCTCAGTCTCAGCCAATCATGAAGCTGCTGCAGGTGGTCTCCAGGTCCAAGTCCTGCTCTCAGGTCAGTCAGTCAGTGTGCTGCAGGAAGTCAACTTTAAAGAGTTGTGTATATATTTGGTGTGTGTGTTGTGTATCGTCAAGAGTGTATAATATTGACACATTGTCAAAAAACATGCAGATTTTTTAACTTTCCCAAATTTGTTTTTTGTATATATATATATATATATATATATATATATATATATATATATACATTCTTGCATTTTTTTTCCATATACGTTTTTTCAATATTGTTGCATACAGAATATTCTTTTTAACCAAAAATTGTTAAAAAATGTACAAATGTTATTTAACTCTTGACAAAATAATAATAAAAAAAAACATTTTAAAACGTTATTAAATAATTAATGCAATCCTACCATGAATAGATCTGAAAGTAAGAACCAGAATTTTAAAATGGATCGTGAAACAAACTAATGCAGAGATTTAAGGATCGGAGAAATGTGAGTTCTTCTACGAGAGCGAATCACAATTCTGGCTGCAGAGTTTTGTATGAACTGCAGGCGAGAAGATCCTTCTTGTTCAGACACCAACATAAACTTGAAGAACGCCTTGAAACACGTCATTCGATCCCAGTTATGGTGGTGGTGTGGAGGTGGGGTCTTGAGAAACAGATTGGTGGAAGAATGGACAGGAAATTGTGCTTATGTAACAGGAGTACAAGAAACAACGACTTATGTGTTTTCGTATCATGATCACGAACGATCAAGGTGGCGTCATACCATATGCACAAGTCGCGTTACCTCTGAATGACATTTTGGAAAGATGTGAGCAGATCTATGCACAGAGGCCTGATCCTAATCAAATAGCAGCCTGCAGGCAGCATGAAGACGAAAACATAGACGACTTCAAAGTCAGATTAAGGGATGTTTTTAACAAACATGGTGGGATTCCCGAAGATCATCCAGCTCTATGGGAATCACATTTCAAAAATCATTTGTTGAACCAAATGAGACCAGATCTGTCGAGATACATTAAGAAGCAAAATGTGACCTGGCAGAAGGCTGGGACAAACGATCACATTACATATGCCCGAAATTACGAAATGATAGAGAAAAAGCGAGAAAAACAAGTCACTAGTGACATGACACATGTAACAAACATTTACTACTAATATGATAATGTGATCCTAATACACTGTCCGCAGAAAAAAGAAGACTCTTAAAAGAAGGTCGATGCTTTACTTGCGGAAAGACAGGACATCTTGCCAGAGATTGTATTGAGAAAAACAAGCGCAAAGATAAACCCAGACGAAAACACTACTCTGATGATTCGTCTGAGGATGAAGAATGACTAGGCCAACAACAGGTGGCAGCACCAAGGTCACAACCGAGTGCACCGCCATGTGAAACTGATGAATCAGAAGAAGAAATTAACCTCTCACACACAATGTTTGATGAAGAAATACCTGAAATTCAAGACCTTTTGTTAAGACATTTAACAGAGCCTGGTAAAAGGCCTGAAATGACACTCCTAGCAAACGGAGATCCAACAGTTTTTCTGGTAGACACCGGTGCTGATGTTTCAGTACTAGGTCGATGGGACCCAAAGAAAATTAAGCCAGGAAAGGGTATAGTCAAAATGAAAGGAGCTCATGGAACGGTTGAACATTTGCCATTGTCACACACTTTGAACATTGTTGCACCAGAAAGACCACTGAGAGTAGCGCAGGCTGAACTAGTTTTGCATCCATCTTGTCCACATAACTTGTTAGGACGGGATGTTATCACACAACTAGAAATAAGACTACAAACAAACAACAAGGGGAGGGTGATCGCCTCAGTAGGTGACATACCGCCGATAACTGAAGCGCCCGTTATTGGTGGTCATTAGACCTCCCAGAGGCAGAAATGACAGGAGCAGCAGCTCAACTCTTGAGAGAAATTGCAGAAAAAGTTGAACCTGGAGGAGAGATCCAGGGAAAACAGGGCCTTCACGTAACCATAAGACATAAAGATGATCCAGGCCCTGATTTAGAGTATGGCGAATTTTTCTTGCGACTAGAACCATAGGTAATAAACCTAGAACACTTATATTGTAAAAAGAAGTGTGGTTTTGCTACTGCAGTTGTGTCAGCTCAGGTAAAACAACTCCTTCCGCCAGGACAACACCCACATGTGTCCTTGGCAAAGAGCCATGAGCATGAGTGGAAAGACATTAATGGTCTTGCGGGATCACTGCCACACCTCAGTTGGACGCCAAATCCACAAAATCCGTTGTGGGAGGTGTCGCATACTGGGTGGCAACGAGTGCGATTAAATTGGACACTCAGAACTAACCCTCAAACTCATTTGAGCTGAGATGTACAGATCCTCTCCCTCTCACAAGACGAGGAAGAGGCTGTGAGCAAGTTGCCAGATCAACTCTGGAGTCAAGGACCCACGGATGTAGGTCTAATGAAAAATACTCCACCTGTAATTATTAAAGGGAAGACTGAGCATCGCCCTGTAATAAGACAATACCCGCTCAAACCAGATGCAGAAGAAGGAATTGAAAATGTTATCGCAGAATTACTGGTCTCAGGTGTTGGGATTTTATGTTCCGATGAACCGACCCCTCCCCAGCCTCGTACGTGGTGATGGAATGAAGGACAGACACATGGATGAGTTTAAGAAAAATGCTCGTTTAGTGAATTATGCAAAAGTCAGAGACAAACTTACGTGAACACGGGCGCTGGCAAGCAGAGAGATCTATCACAGACGTCTAAGAATGCCAGAATGCAAAGATCAGACAAAATGGTGGATCTTTATAGTAGAATATTCAGGTTAACGCCTCTAGTCAAATGTACATGTAGGATTGGTCAGTGACTCTAAACACTTGATTCTAAGATGGCCGGTCGCACGTGATCGTAGTGGAAACTTACTGAAGGTTGTTGACTTCTAGAGAGAGTTTGTTCCCAGCGACTTGTGTCCTTCAGTGTGAGTTCTCAAACAGGGGTCCAGACTTCCTGGAATCTGGAATTGTTTAATCTTTCTGTGTGTGCGAGGCTTTGTGAACTCGGCCTTGTGTTGCAGTCAGTGGATCTAATGCAAGAATAGGATTATTTAATATGAATTAAATATGAAAGATTATCAGTTAATCAAGTGACTATTTGAAATGTGTGTTAAATCTAGATGATTGATTACAGTAAAGTTGTCATTTCCTTACATTCCCCCTGATTGCATCATGAACTAATGATGCAATAAAACAAAGACTAGTCTGATTTCAAAATAATGATCACGAATCTTATCATAAACTAAACATGCTAAACTATTATCCGTATAGTGCCACACAAAGATTACATATGGTGAGAAAGCAACAGAGGAAACACAGATTCATTTAATTAATGCAATTATACATTATGAGCATTTCTCTCAAATCACAAAAAAGAAAAAAGAAAATACAAAAAAAAAAAATTAATAATAATTATTATTCCAAATTATGCTACGAATTAAAACTGAAGTAATTGAATGCCAAATCATCAAAACAAACATATTCACACTAAGTAACTCACATCTAATAAGTCTATTTTGAAGTAGAGATTTTGTTAAAATATATATTGATATGGAGCCAGTATCCACTGCTTTGAAAAACCTCTTTAACGAGGTAAAAAGGAAGTAGCAGCCCCGTTGTCGGCGACTTGGATGTGGGCTCTTCATGTGAGGTGTTGTTGACGTACTCCCCCGTCAACAGAGCATCATTGAGCTCGTCCTGCAACATAGGAAAGACATGAACAGCATCGCATTCTTTACAAATGAGAAACAATACATCTTTCAATCATGCTATTTATTTAGAATTTACTCATACTACTTCCTGTAGACAAAATTAACCCCTTCCTATTTACTACCTAAGTCAGAGAGATAGTAAAACACAGTCGTACCTTATTCTCGAGCTGTTTTCTACACCAAAGATTTAAACTAATTGAATGCAATCTGGACAGAGCCTCCTTCAGCAGTGTTGATCGACAGAACCGTGCAACAAGAATCACCATCACGTAACAAACCTATTATCCAGCTAAGTATCTAAGTCCTCCCCTGAGGGACAAATAAACAACTTCATTTATTTGTATTTAAAAAATGTTTTCTTGAATAACTTTGTATCCAAATCTATTGTCAAATCATTTAATTAATCATAATACTCTTGGTATTAACTCTCTTAAATTTATTTATGAATACATTTATTCAATATATGACATTATTAGCTACAAAAAGATATTCTAAGCTTTGTTGAATCATTATTATTCCTCTTAGATTTGGTTTGAAAGTCTATTGCTAAAGTAAATGGATAATATCAAATAGAAAAAAATGTCTATGTGCAAACTATTCTGCAGCCGTTTATTTATTTTATTATGTTTTTTCTATATTAGCATTTATATTGTTGGATTTCTGGACCTTAGTTTAACCAATTAATAAAAGACTAACTAAGACTTAATTTAAGAATAATAAAAAAAATTAAAAAAGTAAAAATCTACTCTATAAAATATTTTTACGATTATAATTATAATGATTCATTCTTTTATTTTATTTTCTTGTCCTTTGTTAGATATAGAACACATTTTGAGAACCTTATTTTCCATTATTAACCCATTTATTATCTTTATATTGAAGTTCCCCAAAGAACTGTTAAACTCTAGTATTTCAAATTGGTATTTATTTTAGGTTTCCTTTGTTTAAAACTTCAATCAAATCATTTTGTCATGTGGATGAAAACTAGTAATTTACAATGCTTATATAATTGAATTCCTTCAATAAATTACACTTGCAAGTCCATATTTTGTCAATTTTAGAATTCAACTTGTTTATTTTCCATTAATCTCTTGCTCTAGTTCTTATTTTTGGATCTTGGATTAAAGGTATATTTATCTTTAACAAAGGTAATGAGACTGATATGATTCTATAGTTTCTAAATAGATTATTTGCTATTTTCTTTCTTGAAGGCATCATTTATTAATTAATTTATTTCTTCTGGGTCTTACATTTTTAGTCGATTCTGTTCTCTGCTTTACATTTTGTTCAAAAATGTTTATAGTTGCCTTAGAACATTAGAAGCAGCTTTAGAAACATATTTCCATTTTTTATTTAACTTTTTCAATTAATCAATTTAATTTTTTAGTTTCAAGTTTCACTTTTCATATTGTGTATTGTATTATTGGCTGCCATTGATGTATATAAAAGTATTCTATTTTAATTTATAAAAAAAATACATGTTCTTAAAATGATTAATTCTGAAACTACGTTTTAATCATAACAAGATATTTTCTTTCCCTTGTTTTTTGAAACTTCTCTAATGTCAATATGTTCCTTCTCTTAGCATTAAGTAAAGTGTTATTAGTTTTAGGGAAGTTGTATTTATCTCAAATCATGATTTCTTGTGTTTGGTAATTTAAACATCTTAACTATTTCACCACATGTCCAAAGAGTAGTTTCCTAAAACTACATTTTTTCATACATATATTTTCAAGCTAGTCAAGTTATTATCTTTACTCATGTTGGCTCATGTTTCTTGTTCACCTTCTAACAAGGAGATCATTTCATATATTTAAGTCTGCAGTGGACAGTGGCTTCTTATTCCTCCCTCACTGGAGCTTCTCAACACCACCTCTGACAGGATAAGATCAGAAGTTACTAGAAGGTCAGTTTTGAATCAATTCAGGTGGTGATGAGGATATTGTGTGTGTGTCATGAGTTGTGTATTCAAAACTTTGATCTGTGGATGTCAGTTAGAGTTTGTCATGTGTTTTATTTGAATAAACCTTGAAGTTAGCAGAGAGTTCAAATGATCAGTAAGTTTTGACTTCATGGAGAGAGAGAAACAGAGGCGGGTGTTGGAGGGAATTATTTCATTCACACACACACACTAACACACACACACACACACACACACACACACACACACACACACACACACACACACACACACACACACACACACACACACACACACACACACACACACACACACAGGGAGCAGTTTGTAGCAGAGACACTTTTTTATCTTATTCAATTTAAATTTAAGACATCATGTGTTTGTTTGTTTATCTCTGAGATCAGTGTGTTATTTGTAATATCTATGTGAATGTCTGAGAGTGTTGTGTGAGTTCAAATGAGTTTTATGAATGTAGTAGTTAATTAGATCAGGTGTCAGACCTCTTTATTTATCTACCCACAAAATAAATACAGTATCTATTCTAGATTACTATTTTGCTTATCTTAACTGTTTCTTTAATTAATATTCACTTATAGTTGTTTGGTTTATTCAACTAGAGAGAAGAATGTCATATTTATATTTCTCAGTGTTTCTTTTAATTTATCTCTTAATCTATTATTTTTTCTTTGACCTTTCCTCCTACAGTATTTTAGTCTCTATTTTTACCATTTTCACTATTTAAGTCTAATTTCAAAGAACAATATATCATCAATTTCACTCACATCAAGATTGAATGGTATAGTATAGTCTAGTCTCTATAGTCTAGTCTCTATAGTCTAGTTTCTGGAGGTGACAAGTCAGCAGCTCTAGACAGAGTCACTTGTAATTAGTTTAAAATAAAATTCTGCATCAGTTGACCTCACAAGTTTTTGTTTAGTTTTCTTATGGCTGCTTTCATCATAGCTCTGAGTGGAGCAATCAGAGTATGTTATTCTGGGATTAACTGTTTACTGTTACAACTAAAGATATCATGTCTCTAACAGTTTAGATGTGTCTGCTTTTTCATCAAATCACAAACAACTTTGCATTTCTTAATCATTTGTCTCAGGGCCCTGTTATAATATCTATATATAATATATAGAACCTAGCTTCTCCACCAGCAACCACAGCAAGAGCAACACGAGGGACAGAAGTGTCAGAGAGCATAGAGAACCTTGTTCAGTTGTTAGTTCTGCAGCCTCACCATCAGGACCACAAAAAATGTCATCGCAGACTAGAGTCAAGTTCATGTTTGCGACCAGATCGTGCCATTTGTCTTCATAATCACGTTCATCATCATCCCAGACATAGTTCATAGTGCAGTGTGGGGGGTCCAAAGGTGGATCATAGGAATGAAGTCTCAAAAGTCTTTTCAAGATCAGAGAAACCATCAGATGTTCAATCACGTTGAACCAGTACAGCTCCTCCCTCTCTGGAGCAGAAGTTCATTCTTGGTGGAGAGTTGTTGAGGTTGAGTTCTCGTTTGTTCAGCTCAGAAAAATTGCTTCAATCGTAGGTGTCACCAATAGGGAACTGGACCAAAGTTCCTGGACTAAAAGCCAAAAATGCGCCATTGTTGACCAAAATTCTTTGTTTGTTTCCATCTCCTCGTCCTCTTCTCCTGCCACACCCATGCACTCCAGCCAGTGGCCAATAGGGAGCTATGATAGGACCCTAGAACTATCATCTCTATTTTTAGAGAAACTCTTTCAAGTCTTTAAGTTGAAATTGAATTAGCTGTATCTGGAGCTCAATAAGAGCATTTTGTTTAACTATTTTATTTATTATGAATTCTCATCATCATTGATGTGAGTAACACACTCATAAGATTTACCATTAAATTAAAAAACAGATTAACGTTTCTTATTTTTCTTCCCTGTCAGGAGCTTTAACTTGTCACCTGTAGTAATAGTTACTTTTGTCTTGAAATAGGAGGTCAATAAATGAATAGAACAAATTAATAATATTAATAATATTAGTAATAATGCTAAAAATAATAGGTAAAGAAGCAATTACCATAATAAACAATTAAATGAAAATATGAAAGAGGAAGAATCTAAAAATCTAAATTAAGAACCAAAACTTCAATTAACTAATTAAAATCCATTATAAAATCCGAGATAATAATAAATAAAACAAATACTATATTAAGATATTAATAATAAAAACAAGAGAATTAAAATTAAATGGACTAATTTGAAAATAATAAATGCAATTAGATCTAATCAAAATATTATACTAATTCATTAAAATTATTCAAGTCAAAAAAATTAACAACTTATTATTTATTTATTGTTAATTATTTAACTTCCTAATTAGTTGCATATATATATAGCAAAATTGACAAGAAGAGGAATAAGAGTGACTGTCTAATGACCAAATACAACATATAACTTAATATTCCTCCAATAATTAAAAAGATAAAAATCCAATCCCTAATTTACTAAAAATAATAAAATAGTAAATGTATGACTGATTGTTAAAATAATAAAATGTATTTAAAGTAATAATTGAAAAAATAAGAAAACAGAATAAACTGCAATTGATTCAATTAATCAATAATTAAATAGTTACACCAATTGAGTCAGAACAAAAGTCAATTAAGAAGTAAACAAAGAGCAAACCAGCAGGGGGCAGCATAGCAAATACAACACCAAAGATCAGAAATTGAGAGAAGAAGAGAAAACAGGAACTAGATATCAACAAACGTACACACATGCAAGCAGTCAATGACACACTTGTTTTAGATAAGCAGTATTAGTTAGACAAAACACCAAAAGTTACACGCAATGTGACCAATTGTGAGTTGATCGATTGATAATGTGAAATAGGAAGAGAGGATGGTCAAGATCATTAATACATACAACAGTGTGCCAACCATCAATGTTAATTGTGTTATTGTTATTGAACACAGCAGAAGAAGGAGAAAATTGAAATGTGAGTTGGTTTGTTTTTCTTCTTAAACCAATTATACCACTAATTAACTGTATATTTGTATATACCTCAATTAAGAAATTACAAATTAAGAAACAGGAATAATAGTAAAATAACTATCGTCAACAAAGAATGTTTCTTAATAAAGAGAAAAGATAATTATATCGAACCCAATAGTGAATAGAATTCAAGATGACGTAAGAATGTGTGTGCGTTTAGAGAACACATGAATACAATGGGAGGGTCGGTGAGGAAAAGAAGGAAGTCTTAGAAGTTCAACCTCCAAGAGCAACCACTCCCACCAACAAGGAAATTGTCTTTCGGAGCTCATTCGGCCTTGCAGCAGCTGACAAGTAACAACGTCTGCCAAGCAGCAGTTCTTATCAGCAAGAGATAGTGTCCAGAGACACACGAACCTGGACTCTCAGCTGTGTCACAAAAAATCAGAGATCTCACACAAACGAATGCTAATTTTTACAAGTACCGCAGCGAGAAAAAAAATATTCAAAAGATAAAAATATACAGACACAGACAATTGAAACAAAACAATATGTCATGACAACACGACGACAACAGTATTTTACCAAAACAGGTGAGAGAGACACACTATGCTACATGGAACGAGACTCTTACCAGCCTGTCGTGTCTAAAGTGTCGAAGTCATAATGGCAGGAGCCCCTCGATCGCTCAATTAGCTTCCAGACACCCTGGTAAAACGATTAAAACTAGTCCGTTTCTGTCGCTCCAACACGACGTCACATCCGGGTCTTAATACTTTGCTTTATGGAGAGAAAAGGTCAAAATGCAGAGTGTACGGGTCGTTTATTCGCCGCTACAAGTCAAACAAAGATATAACTTTACGATCGAAAGGACTCGATCTTTGCCGGCAGCTGTACAGGTCGATAGCTCCGGGAAAGACGGTCCTGGGTTATGGGTCGTCTCTACATTTAAGGGAAAGTTTCCTGTCCAGGGGGCGTCTGTTCCGGGGCAGTGGTTCTTTGATGTTAGTTCCTGTCTCGAGTCACCTGGAGAGCAACATCCTTGCTTCCCTGTTGTGTGGGCGGATTCCTTTGTCTTCCAGCCCCCCTCTTTTGGGTGTGTTCTTTCTTGCTCTTTTGTTTCACGTCCACAGGTGTGAACAGAGCAGACAGTCTGTCCTTCATTAAATCGCTGAATAATCTCTAGTCTGTTTCAAGCTACCCTTGACACAGTGTATATCAGTATGAAAGTGAAATGTTGGTTGTGAATGTGTATTTAAACGTTTAAGCTCTTAGATGAGGCTAGTATTTTATACTCTATATTTTGATCATCTTTTTAGCATTAATTTAACTTATGGCATATACGTATAGTGTAGAATAATTTCCAATCTAACAAATTGAACAGGACTTAATGCAAGGAAGTGTGAAAGTGAAATATGTTCAAACAAGACAAGAAAAGAAGAATAATACTAAGATATCATCAGATACATACTCTGGATACAGTACACAATACTTCTACTTACTTCTACTGCCACTCAAAAGGATGGAAACCAACAGATGGATGATGAATGTTGTTCTCAAAACACGAACGGATGTCACTGCAGCGACAGAGAAAGAGAAAGTACTTCTGAAATCTTCTTCTATAGCAGTTAAAGGTGCACCAGCACCACCTGCTGGTACAGAGTGTCATTTCTCTTTTACTTTACTAGTAAGTAATATTTATTTATATAGCGCTTTTCGAGACCAGGGTCACAAAGCGCTTAAACAATCAAAACAATACTAGTAGATATATAAATAAACGTTTCTATGATGTCTTGAATCATTCAGTCCTCCTAAGATAGTGCAGGACATTGTAACAGTTCTAATGAACATATCTCTTAAATCCAAATGTTCTCCCTAAAATGACCGACATTTTTCTGTGTTCAAATCTCCACCTTGATATGAATGTTTCTTCATTTCAGGCTAGTTGTGTTTCTCATTTGTCAAATGTGTTTTTCTATTCTGTAGAACCATTTTTCACCAATTACCCTTTTTTGTTTGTTTCTATTTCTTTTGTAGAGCGAGAGAGAGAGAGAGAGAGAAAGAGAGAGAGAGAGAGAGAGAGAGAGAGAGAGAGAGAGAGAGGACTTTTAAAAACACTTTATTGCAATGTTGTTGTTTTTACAATAGTTCCCTATAAAGTGACAAGTGCAATACTTCAGTCAAGCCAGTGTGCAAATTGTAGAATGTTTTCTTTCATTGCACAAATTTGTCCCTTTTCTCCCCATTTTCTAAAAGCATCTCGGTGTTGTTGTGACTCTGTGGAAGCAGAACTCCAGCCTCAGTCTGGATCTGATGTTCTGTCTCCACAGAGTCACCACATCCAGTGAGTGTCTGCAGCTCCTGCGAGTCAGATACACATCTTTACCTCACCAGGTACTTTAAGATCTTCTCTCTTTGCGCTTCTTGTGTATCTGACTCCGCCTATAAAACAGGGACAGAGAACACGAGGTTAAAAAGACTAAAAACAACAGTTCAAACATTAAAAACCCTGCCAGCCTCCCACACTCTTTAAAAATGTGAAAAGTCTTCTCTGGTTGATGCAGAATGGACACTCGTTTAAAACCCCGGGGTTAAAACGCGCTAAAAAGGAGTTGCTCGCGATGGCCGCGTGTAAAATCCTCCACTGGAGGTCACCGGTTCTTTTCCTCAGAGGTGGCTTGTACAGTGACCTCCACTGTGACCTCCACTGTGACCTCCACTGTGACCTCCACTGTGACCTCCACTGTGACCTCCACTGTGACCTCCACAGTGACCTCCACAGTGACCTCCACTGTGACCTCCACTGTGACCTCCACTGTGACCTCCACTGTCCTCCACTGTGACCTCCACTGTGACCTCCACTGTGACCTCCACTGTGACCTCCACAGTGACCTCCACTGTGACCTCCACTGTGACCTCCACTGTGACCTCCACTGTGACCTCCAGTCCCCAAGTCTGTCTGTCCATGTGTTGGTCGGTCGTCGTAAAAGAGTCTCTGCTTTAAAATCTTCACACAGTTCACCTAAAAACTCCTCTTTGTGGCCTTGTGTTAAAACGTCTCTGTCCGTGGTGGACAGGAGTGTTGTTGTTGTCCCGGACCTCAGGGCTCAGGTGCAGGTCCGGGAAGAGGTCCGCTGGGTCCGGCTCCATCCCGCCGCAGTTTTTTCTGGAGCCGTGATTCTTTCATTCGTCCAGTGATCTCCCAGCGAACCCCACAGAGCGTATCCCCAGTAATGTCCCGGCAGCCCGGTCCCACAGCGTCCACGAGTTGCTGCAGAGATATGGTCTTTCTTCTGACCAGCGCCCCCGTCAGCCCAGGTAAAGTACTGCTGCTGATGTCCAGCCTTGCTCCGTGGATCAGCGGCTGCTTTAAAAACCAGTGCAGGGAGTTCGAGACATGATTGTGGCTCCATTTAAAAAGACACGAACACGCTTTAAAAACACCTTGATAAAAAGAAGGTACATTGTTGAAGTTTAAAAGGTTAAAATCTGTAAAAAACAGAGCTGTGTCCAGCCCCAGATCGTTGACACGCTTTAAGATCCAGCTGCTCACATCCCTCCACACCTGAGGGACTGGTCAAGTACTTCTGGACACTACTGGCCAGGTGGGTTAGGCCCCGCCCCCTTCTTCACCAGGTAAAAACATTTGTGCCTGTATCTTGTGGAGCAGGGGGAGGTTTAACACAGTGAGTTGGTGCCACAGCAGTGACGCCACAAGCAATGTTCCCTCTAAGATGCGCCTCTAGAACATGCTCCGCGCACAAAAACATCTCTGCCGCGCACCTCAGTGAGTGACAGGTGTCCAGCCAATGATACGATACGCTTTACTTACGCAGCCAATCATAGCACACAGCGCTTGTGTATGTGTCCATACACGCTGTGACACCTGCAGGTACTCTTGTTAATAACCCTGTATGTAAAATATAAACATTGACACCGGAGACATCTGAACTCATTTACAATAGTGGGATTCATGTCAGACATGTTTAAAATAAGCAAATGTAAACTGTTTAAATTCATGTTTTCATTTGTTTTTGTTTTTCATGATTACAGAAAAAGTCTTGTGCTACATTTAAATACGATGGACATATTGAAATGGAGGCATGGAAAGGGATGAACCCGTCTGAATTCTTTGTTGATTTTGACATAGAAAAAGGCTCGAATTCGTGTCACGCACAGATTCTTGCATCTGAATATTTTTTGTGCACCATTTGGGTTCGAATGAACGACCATTTTTAGTAGGAAATCAATGCAATTCTTAGTACATACGAGTCTGAACTTGTCTGCAGTGGAGGATGAGATTTAACACAGGCTGACACTGAGCTGAAGACATTTTTGGAAGTTACTCTCAGAGTATCTTCTTAAGAGGAAATATGCTCCTCACTGACTGAACTATTTGACTCTAGTTATTTATGTGAGTCAGCATTTCTATGAAGATGATTAAATCCACACATCCTTCCATCATCACTGATCATCATTCACTTCATTCAAGTCATCTGAGTGAAGTATGTTCTTACTTCTGTTGAGCAAATTTGATGAAGATCTTTTGAACTTGATCATTAGAAAAGTAGCTAGCAAACCGAAGAAGTGTGGACGCCCCTGTTTTAGATCATTTAAATGGAAGATTTAAGATTACGATAAATAAATACTTTCCATGGGTAACAATCATGGACTGACATTGATCTCTTCTTGAAGATGTGACTATTCCACAAAATATTATATCATTTCAATGTAGAATTTAGAGAAATTGATCATTAAATCGTAATATTGTAGCTAGGAAGCATAATATTAATTGTCAAAGATGACATGGTTATTATATAAATCAATTATATTATCCCAAGTTAATATTGAATGGATGCGATACTGGCCTGATGACAGTACGTCTGATGTTGCTCACAGTGGTACAAGGGACGCTCAGGGAGATGTTTGCTCAGACGACCTCACTTTTTCCCCAGTTCACTCCCGCAGCAGAGAGAGAGAGAGAGAGAGGTTGAGGTTTAAATTCCTTTTATTGACTATTGCAAATACAATTAACCACAACAACTACAAATCAGGTGTTATTGAAATAGAGAAAAGAAAGCATCACAGAAAAAAAAAAGAGGCAACAGACAAAACAAAATAATCATACATTGATGTTCACCTCATTGTCTTGACTAACAGAACACAAAACACCCCTAACATCCCTGCACTGTCCCGCCTCGAAGAGTTCAGTGTAGAAGACCACAGCATGGCTCCTTATCTGGCCCAGGTTTATGGTCACCCTTCCTCCAGGAAGCTTCAGGTCATCTGCTTCTCCTGTGCCGCCGATCTTTCCAGGTTGAAGAAGAAAGCTGTCGGGCGTCCATGTCTTAAAGACGGAGAAAACGAGACCTGACAAGGGCTCCTTTCACTCTTTCTTGCAGGAGGAGCTCAACTCTGACCTTTGCCCTTTAAGAAGTTGAGCAGAGGCAGGATCTGAATTACTGTGCAGCTCTTTCTCTATGTCTTTAATGCTGACCTCAAGCTTGTGGACTGCTGCCTTAATTGTTGCCGTGGAGTGGGAGGTGTGTTGTTGGCAAAAAAGACGAATGTGTGTCTTCATAACTTCCCACTGCTTTAGAGAACTGAAGCTACTCTTCTTTCCTTTCCATTGCTCCCAGAGAACCTCAAATCCCTGACAGAAGGCGCTATCTTGTAGTAGTTTGTGGTCAAAAAACCAGTGGGACTGAACCCTTACACCCGGAACATACGACTTGGTATGTGTTTCTTGTAAGAAGAGCACATCTACCTTTTTTTGAAGGACTATTCCAGCTATTAAAGCCTTTTTCTGTCTGTCTCTCCCACCGTTTATGTTCAAAGATCCGATCTTAAGGTTCTGCATTGAAGAAACAAACACAAAGAGACAGGAGAAGAAACAATGAGAGTAGAAAAGTAGGAGCCCAAGTGATGCATGATCATTTTTACTTTTTATTTCTAACAGTTCTAGTATTTTTTGCCTTTCTTAGAGCCGTGACGTGTTTCTTTAAGCGATAACGTTTTCTTTCGTCCAGGACTTCAAATCCAACCAGTTTTTTTATTGTGTTCACAGATTTAATGAACTTTTCAGTGTTACTAAAATGATCAGTAATGTTTATAGATTTGTTATACGTCACGTCGAGGAAATTGTTGATCTCTTCTAGAGAGTAGAGATCGTCTACACTTCTGACGCTTTCACACACAGACACTGCGTCCGAGTCTGATCCATATTCCATGTCATCCACGTGACACGATTCTTGACTGTTACACGCTTGGTTTTCTTCCACCGTTTCATCGATGAGGGTTTGATCGACACTCGTGGAGGCTGTTGCTTCTGCAGCCTCTTTGTTGTCCTCCGTGTGTTGACTGACACCTGTCACCTGCGCGTCCTTCTGCTCCGCTGGCGAGCGCGCAGCGGCGACAGGTGAGGCGCTCACCGCGGCGACAGGTGAGGCGCTCACCGCCGCGACAGGTGAGGCAATCACTGCGGCCGCCGCCACGTGCTCTCTATGCGGACACGCTGCACGTTTCTGTCCAACATCTCCACACTCGAAACATTTGAACTGCCCTGAGCTCGCGTACATCATATATAATCCATCGCCATGTTTAACGCGGAAAGAAACCTCCAGCGTCTGCGCAGGTGAGTCGAGGAACATGAAGGCTTGTCTTCTCAGGGACTGGACATGCTTCAGTCTGGGATCTTTACATCCCAGGTTAACCGTCTTAAAGCCACTTGCGAACTTCCCGACCCGCCGCAGCTCGCTCTCTAGACTGTCATTGGTGATGAAGGGCGGGACACCAGACACGGTGATCCGTGTGGACGGAACCGACAGCGGTGACACCTGCACGAACGCGTCTCTGACAAAAACACCTTTTTCTATCAGCTCGAACACGCATGTTTCCTCCGTCAGAAACACCACCACAGCTTTATTCATTCGTGATGCAAATGAGCATTTTTCATGACCCACTTGCTCACCGACACACAGTAGAACCTCCTCGACAGTGACGTCGGGGTCCGGCGGGACTATGCGCACTCCCTGCCGGATAGACGGAGTCGACGTCACGGAGGACGTCATTCCTCCGGAAGACGCACCTGACGACACGCAAATCGCTCGTCGATACGAATAAACGAAAAAAAAATCTTACCTGATCATGTATTGAAACCAGTGTCGAAGAAAACCACATTTCCACTAAAACCAGGTAAAAACAGACATGAACCCTCGGATCTTGTGAAGAAGGGGTTCCAGGGAGAGTCATAGAGCCCGACAGAGCAGCCGAACACCTCTATGAACCTAAAAGGAGACACAAGCTGACGTTCAATTCCAGCTTCACTCTCAATGTCACTGTACAGTACCTGAAATCTGGCGATGAGACCCTCGCTGAACCCAAACTTACCCATGACTCTCCACAGGTAGTCGTGCTCAACGCGGTCCAACCTTTTCTTGATCTAGTGGATCAAGACCATGTCGGTGTCTGATGAACTGGAGACCTCCGGGAACACAGTATGTTTGGTCCGGGTGGAAAACGTCCATGAGATCAGGAGCAACAATGTCCCAGAAGGCTCTGTAAAAGATCCTGGGTAGTCCTTGGCAGCAGTCATTAAAAAGTTGGTGCTGCTCCTGATACTCACTCGCGTAGAGGTGTCGATAAAAGTCCACTGCTCTCTGCCGGATCTCCAGGTGTTCTGTCAGTTCTTGACCGTCCTCCAACAGTAGGTAGTGGATGAGCTTATTCTGTCCTCGTTTCTTCTCCAGGCCGAAGAAGAAGGCAGTCGGGCGTCCATCTCTTGGATGTTCTTCATCCTGGCCCGGACCATGGCGCCCTGGACCCTGGTGTCCAGCAGGTTGGCTAGATCTAGACTTTTACTTTTGAGGGTTTCAATGTAGCCTCGATTTCCTGTGGCTAGACCTTCTAGCTCCACAATCTGAGTCTCCAGATCTCTGATAGATCCAGATATGTGTCGTGTGACATTTAGAGTGAGCTGCTGACATAAAAGCTTCATCTGGACTTTACCATGATCCACCACTGTCGAAGAGAAGTGAAATCATTTTTTGTTTGTCTAAAATCATTCCAAAAATAACTAAGAACGTCGTAAAAACTCTGGTTAAAACACAGTTAAAATGCCAATAAGCACTTTTGTGTAAATATTTCTTATAAAAACATAAAACTAAACAGTGATTACTTAAAGCAATAGGCACAATCTGACTTGTTTTAAAAACACTAAATTGGTGTTTAAACAATAAAATCAAGCCGTGCCAACGATACCAGATGTTCAGTCAGGTGGGACCATGAGTATCGTCTGCAGCTTCATCCTCCTCCAAACGTCCACCAGACTATGAGCAGCTGTTTCAGAGCCTGTTGTGAAGCTGGATGAGGCTCTGTGTGGTTTCTGTCTAAAACATTAATCGTTTAAATCCCCACCTAAGAATAAATACTCTGTGGAGCCACAATCATTCAACTTTTCATTCATTTTCTCGAAGAACGTGTTTCTGCACCTCGGTTCGAAGCATAGACGTTGATAAAAACAACAGAAAAGGAATTGAAAACAGCTTCGGCTAAAAAGCACCTGCCGGGGACGATGTGCTCGACTCTGACAGAGTTTGGGGTGAACGCTCTGGAGAATAGAAACTCCTGCACTGAGGTTTGTGCCGTGGCTTAGAAACACTTCCCACTCCCTGGTCAGTCAGTCTCGTTGTTACAGTCGCTGTGAGTCTCTTGTAGAAATAAAACGATGTGTTTGGATCTCATCGTGTCAAAAATAAAAACCCTCTTTTTAAAATCCCGAGCCCCGTTGGCGTTTAAACTTCCTACTTTAAAACCCTCCATAATAAAAAGTAAGAAGTTTAAAAACAATAATTTAGTAAAAAGCCAAATAAAATAACCAGTCATTTTCACTTTCTGCATTAATTTCTTTATTCTATATATCTCCGGGTCTGTGAACGCTCCTTTGTACTTGTTACTAACATGTGTTCTCGCTGATAAATGAAACAGTTTAACGTCCGGGAAATACTTTTAAATTTTTAGGCCCTTCATGTTCTTCGTTTCTGTTAAAAAGTTCTTGAACATGGTCGTGTTGTATATTTTCTTTTCTTGACTCGCAGTGAGAGACACGTCACTACTGTCTGATACAATGTCTCCCTCATCACTGCTGTCAGTCACGTCTGACCTTTGTTCTGTTGTTTTATTTATTCTGTCCATCACTCTGTCTGAAGTTTGTTTATTTTCTCCTTCACTACAGTGTTTGTTTTTTTCCTTTTTAATTTCCTGACTTTCTCTGATTCCTGCTCCATCTCTTCCTCACTCTCAGCTGTTTGAACTCTTTTTGTTTGATTGTTACTTTTTCAAAAGTTTTATTCACCTCACTAATGTCTCCCCCTTCACCTGTCTCACTCACCTGCCTGTCTCCCCCTTTACCTGTCTCACTCACCTGCCTGTCTCCCCCTTTACCTGTCTCACTCACCTGCCTGTCTCCCCCTTCACCTGTCTCACTCACCTGCCTGTCTCCTCCTTCACCTGTCTCACTCACCTGCCTGTCTACCCCTTCACCTGTCTCACTCACCTGCCTGTCTCCCCCTTCACCTGTCTCACTCACCTGCCTGTCTCCCCCTTCACCTGTCTCACTCACCTGCCTGTCTCCTCCTTCACCTGTCTCACTCACCTGCCTGTCTCCCCCTTCACCTGTCTCACTCACCTGCCTGTCTCCCCCTTCACCTGTCTCACTCACCTGCCTGTCTCCCCCTTCACCTGTCTCACTCACCTGCCTGTCTCCCCCTTCACCTGTCTCACTCACCTGCCTGTCTCCCCCTTCACCTGTCTCACTCACCTGCCTGTCTCCCCCTTCACCTGTCTCACTCACCTGCCTGTCTCCCCCTTCACCTGTCTCACTCACTGTGGTGTTAAGGGACTATGTTTTCTATAGCGCACGGCGCATGGATACATCGCGTGTGACGTGTGTGTTGTTCTTGGTCCGAAGCTACAGCTAAAGACGTGTGTTAATAAAGCTCCTACACGGATATTCCACGCTTGTTTATTTGTGACTACATATCACTACATGGTGTCAGAAGTTGAAGGATCATGGCGAAATTCTCCCCACCAGAAAGTTTGAACTTTTCTCGCCCGCAACTTTGGCCGGAGTGGAGACAACGCTTCCAGCGCCACCTCGTGGCAACGAAGCTAAACAAGGAGGAGGGAGAGGTGCAGGTGTGTAGCTGCTCTATTCGCTTGGAAAAGAGTCCGAGCAAGTGTTTAAAACGTTCGTCTTTGGGCAAGAAGAAGATGAAGATGACTATGAAACCCTGCTGGGCAAACTGGACAATTATTTTGTGCCAAAAGTTAACGTCATACACGAACGAGCACGTTTTCACCAGCGTGTACAGCAGCCCAGTGAGAGCACGGAGGATACATGTTATATTATAAATATATACATGTAAATATCTTTATACATCCGCGCCCTGCACGAGCTCGCAGACACATGTGCCTTTGCCGAAGTGAAAAATGAAAATATTCCTGACAGACTGGTCGTGAGCATCTTGGATAGGGAACTGTCAGAGAAGCTACAGTTAACCCCGGACCTAACTCCGGACAAAGAGGTCGAGTGAGTGCGTCAATCAAGTTAAAAGTCACATCAGTGAACAAGGAGCTCACGCAGAGACAAGAACTAACCTGAATGAAGTATCAAAGTGGAGAACTAAGAAGGATGCTGGTCAAATGCGGAAATCAAGCACATGCATCAAAAGGAAGAAAGAAGTGCTACAGATGTGGAAAAGATCATTTAAGAGATGAAGTGTGTTAAACAATTTAAAAGAAAGCGCCTTTACTCATTGTGTGATGCACAGTACTTTTATTTTGAAGGATGTGTATTGTTCGATCCCGGATGTGATAAGTAACTTGCTCCGGGAAAAGTTGATTAACGCTTGTGTGTTCCAGCGGTTGTTTTTTTTTGAAGAAAATAAAGCAATTGTAGAAGCTGTACTGAAGTGGAGTTTGAATCAAAATCCTTAACAAAGTGTGTCCTGCAAGAAACTCCACACAAGCCACACATGTAAAAAGATGGGACATTTTGCTGCTGTGTGTCGTTCACAGTCAATGAGGTCAATGTGAGGACAGACAACCATCATCTACATTTCCTAGGAGAGGTCACAGAAGTAAACGACTCTAATGACGCCTGGAAAGTGAAACTCAGAATTCTTGACGTTCTGGTGAACTTTAAAATTGACAATGGCGCTGATACCACTGTTATATCAGAAAATACATTCAAGTTGATGAGTGGAAAACCTGCTTTAAAGAAGGCCCAAGTACCACTGGACAGCCCAGGAGGTAGCCTTGAGTGTTTGGGTTATTTCACAGCGACTACTAGGAGTAAACAGAGACATTACAAGTTCAAAGTTCACGTCCTCTGTGGTAGTGAAAGTCATCTGCTCGGAAGAAACGTAGCAACAGCGATGGGCTTAGTGAAACGGATCAGAGAGGTGAAAACTTCACAGAAGGAAAAGATCCAAAGTTCAAATGAAATTGGAACATTGAACATCACACCATTAAAAATCAGACTTATAGATGATGTCCAACCATACAGTCTGACAACAGAAGAAGAAGAAGAGTGTCAATACCTATGCTTCTGAAAGTGAAGGAGGAATTGAAACGTATGGTTGATGCTGGAGTAATAACAGAAATCAAGGAACCAACAGAGTGCTGCGCTCCAATGGTACCAGTACCAAAGAAGAACAAGGAACAGCTGAGGATATGTGTTGACTTGAAGAACCTCAACAGAGCAGTCAAGAGGGAAAAGTATTTGCTACCAACGATGGATGACATCTTGCCAAAATTAGCACATGCCAAAATGTTTTCTCTACTTGATGCTGCAAGTGGATTTTGGCAGATACCGCTGGATCCTGAGAGTGCAAAGTTGACGACGTTCATAACGCCATTTGGGAGATACTACTTCAACAGGCTTCCATTTGGAATAACAAGTGCCCCAGAAATCTTCCAGCGTGAGATGACAGAACTGCTGAAAGAGCTTGATGGAGTCGCTGTATACATGGATGACATCCTTGTTTATTCGGAGTCAGAGGCGCAACAGGAGGAGATACTTCAAAACACTCTTGAAACCTTGAGGAGAGCAGGCCTGAAGCTGAACAATGAGAAGGTCTCACTGCGACAGCAGAAACTTAACTACTTGGGACACTCCATTGATGAGAACGGAATACGTCCAGATGATGTGAAAGTTCAAGCCATCATGCAGCTGGTTGAACCAAACAATGTGCCTGACCTCAGAAGGATTCTGGGGATGGTTCATTATTTGGGCAGGTATCTTCCTCACCTGTCTGATATTGCGAAACCCCTGAATGACTTGTTAAAGACAGATGTAACATGGACATGGGGCCCTGCACAGGTTGAAGCTCCTGTGTTAGCTTATTAGGATGTGAACAAAACCACAGTAATAATACAAGAACATGATGGGCAGCTAAGACTGGTAGCTTATTGTTCTAGAACATTAACTGATGCTGAGAAGCGCTATGCTCAAATTGAGAAAGAGTGGCTTGCTGCAGTGTGGACATGTGAAAAGTTTAGCAGATATCTGTACGGTCTAGATTCTTTCAGACTTCAGACTGACCACAAACCACTTGTAGCTCTTATTAACAGCAACGATTTGGACTGTGTGCCTATGAGGGGCCAGAGACTGCTGATCCGCATGATGAGATACAATCCTGTGACAGAGTTTGTACCACAAACAGTTAGTCGTGGCAGATACACTCTCTCGACATCCACTGGTAGAAGTTAAACAAGAAGCATCAGAACTGACCAGTGAGATGGAGGCGTATGAGGAAGCAGTTCAAGAACGTTGGCCAGTTTCCCCTGGAAAGCTGGAACTGATTAGAAAACAGACTCAACTAGACCCAGAGTTGAAGTTGGTCCAAAAGATCATTACAGATGGATGGCCGAGGTATTACGCTGATGTACCGGTATGTGTGAAACCTTATTTCTCACATCGTGATCACCTTACTGTGTCACAAAGTTTATTACTTTACAACGACAGAATAGTAGTTCCACAAAACATGAGGTCGGAAATACTACAGCGCGTTCACGATGGTCACCAGGGCAGAGTGAAGTGTCGTGAGAGAGCCAAAGGTAGTGTTTGGTGGCCGGGTCTGAGTAAAACATTCAGGACCTGATCAGTGTGTGTAGAGAATGTCAGGAGATGAAACCATCTCAAGAGAAAGAGCCTCTTATCTGTTCACCGCTAGCAAGTCATCATTTGTCACTTTGAGGGAAAAAACGATTTAGTGGTGGTTGATTATTTTTTCCGTTATATTGAAATTTTGCACCTTTCAAAATTGACTACTGACAGTACAGTTTTCAGCCTGAAGAACATCTTTGCAAGATGGGGTTGTCCAAACAAACTCATAACTGACAACGGACCACAGTTTTCAGGTCAAGAGTTTGCAGCCTTTTTCAAGAGCTTATGATTTTGATCATATAACTAGAATAATGCACAGGCTAATGGTGAGGCAGAGAGGGCAGTGCAAACTGAAAAACAGATTCTAGGACAGAGCGATCCATCACTAGCACTCTTGTCCTACACAGCAACACCTTTACAAGTGACTGGAGTGAGTCCAGCTCAGCTGATGTTGGGAAGACAAATCCGCACAACTCTTCCGACCATTGAAGCTTAGATTGCAGCCTGCATGGCCTGATCTGATGCAGGTGAGGCAAAAAGATGCAAAAGTAAAGGAAAGATACAGTCGAAACTTTAACACAAGGTACAATCCTAAACCCTTGCCGGAGCTGCTATCCGGACCTTTAGTGGCTGTAAAATTAGAGCAGGAAAAGGGCTGGATCAACCTGCAACTGTTGTTAAACAGTTTGATCCACCAAGGTCATATATAGTCCAGACTGACGAAGGTGAAGTGACACGAAACAGATCATCTTAGACAACTGTTTAAACACCTGAACAACCAACTGAAGGCTCGAGACTGAGAAGGAAAATGTGAACAAACGGAAGCCACAGAAGAAGATTCTTCTCCTGCCAAACCAGAGAGTCCTGAAGTGTTGAGAAGAAGTGAAAATAAAACCTCCAGAAAGATTTGAGGAGTTTGTGTCAATAAATGTTCGGGAAAGAATACCCTAGTTAAATGTTATAGGAGTGATAACTCGGATATTAGAAATGTTCAAGAAACATGCTTGAAATATTGTTTGCACAAATCTCTATTTATTTGTTTTGAAGAAAATGTTTATTTGGTAACACTGTGTCTCAACAGACTCAAAGAAGGGAGATGTGGTGTTAAGGGACTATGTTTTCTATAGCGCACGGCGCATGGATACATCGCGTGTGACGTGTGTGTTGTTCTTGGTCCGAAGCTACGGCTAAAGACGTGTGTTAATAAAACTCCTACACGGATATTCCACGCTTGTTCATTTGTGACTACATATCACTACACTCACCTGCCTGTCTCCCCCTTCACCTGTCTCACTCACCTGCCTGTCTCCCCCTTCACCTGTCTCACTCACCTGCCTGTCTCCCCCTTCACCTGTCTCACTCACCTATCCTGTCTCCCCCTTCACCTGTCTCACTCACCTGCCTGTCTCCCCCTTCACCTGTCTCACTCACCTGCCTGTCTCCCCCTTCACCTGTCTCACTCACCTATCCTGTCTCCCCCTTCACCTGTCTCCCCCTTCACCTGTCTCACTCACCTGCATGTCTCCCCCTTCACCTGTCTCACTCACCTGCCTGTCTCCTCCTTCACCTGTCTCACTCACCTGCCTGTCTCCCCCTTCACCTGTCTCACTCACCTGCATGTCTCCCCCTTCACCTGTCTCACTCACCTGCCTGTCTCCCCCTTCACCTGTCTCACTCACCTGCCTGTCTCCCCCTTCACTTGTCTCACTCACCTGCCTGTCTCCTCCTTCACCTGTCTCACTCACCTGCCTGTCTCCCCCTTCACTTGTCTCACTCACCTGCCTGTCTCCTCCTTCACCTGTCTCACTCACCTGCCTGTCACCCCCTTCACCTGTTTCACTCACCTGCCTGTCTCCTCCTTCACCTGTCTCACTCACCTGCCTGTCTCCCCCTTCACCTGTCTCACTCATCTGCCTGTCTCACCCTTCACTTGTCTCACTCCCCTGCCTGTCACCCCCTTCACCTGTCTCACTCACCTGCCTGTCTCCCCCTTCACTTGTCTCACTCACCTGTCTGTCTCCTCCTTCACCTGTCTCACTCACCTGCCTGTCTCCCCCTTCACTTGTCTCACTCACCTGCCTGTCTCCTCCTTCACCTGTCTCACTCACCTGCCTGTCACCCCCTTCACCTGTCTCACTCACCTGCCTGTCACCCCCTTCACCTGTCTCACTCACCTGCCTGTCACCCCTTCACCTGTCTCACTCACCCGCCTGTCTCCCCCTTCACCTGTCTCACTCATCTGCCTGTCTCACCCTTCACTTGTCTCACTCCCCTGCCTGTCTCCCCCTTCACCTGTCTCACTCACCTGCCTGTCACCCCCTTCACTTGTCTCACTCACCTGCCTGTCACCCCCTTCACCTGTCTCACTCACCCGCCTGTCTCCCCCTTCACTTGTCTCACTCACCTGCCTGTCTCCTCCTTCACCTGTCTCATTCGCCTGCCTGTCTCCCCCTTCACTTGTCTCACTCACCTGCCTGTCTCCTCCTTCACCTGTCTCACTCACCTGCCTGTCTCCTCCTTCACCTGTCTCACTCACCTGCCTGTCACCCCCTTCACCTGTTTCACTCACCTGCCTGTCTCCTCCTTCACCTGTCTCACTCACCTGCCTGTCTCCCCCTTCACCTGTCTCACTCATCTGCCTGTCTCACCCTTCACTTGTCTCACTCCCCTGCCTGTCACCCCCTTCACCTGTCTCACTCACCTGCCTGTCTCCCCCTTCACTTGTCTCACTCACCTGCCTGTCTCCTCCTTCACCTGTCTCACTCACCTGCCTGTCTCCCCCTTCACTTGTCTCACTCACCTGCCTGTCTCCTCCTTCACCTGTCTCACTCACCTGCCTGTCACCCCCTTCACCTGTCTCACTCACCTGCCTGTCACCCCCTTCACCTGTCTCACTCACCTGCCTGTCACCCCTTCACCTGTCTCACTCACCCGCCTGTCTCCCCCTTCACCTGTCTCACTCATCTGCCTGTCTCACCCTTCACTTGTCTCACTCCCCTGCCTGTCTCCCCCTTCACCTGTCTCACTCACCTGCCTGTCACCCCCTTCACTTGTCTCACTCACCTGCCTGTCACCCCCTTCACCTGTCTCACTCACCCGCCTGTCTCCCCCTTCACTTGTCTCACTCACCTGCCTGTCTCCTCCTTCACCTGTCTCATTCGCCTGCCTGTCTCCCCCTTCACTTGTCTCACTCACCTGCCTGTCTCCTCCTTCACCTGTCTCACTCACCTGCCTGTCAACCCCTTCACCTGTCTCACGCACCCGCCTGTCTCCCCCTTCACTTGTCTCACTCACCTGCCTGTCTCCTCCTTCACCTGTCTCATTCACCTGCCTGTCTCCCCCTTCACTTGTCTCACTCACGTGCCTGTCTCCTCCTTCACCTGTCTCACTCACCTGCCTGTCACCCCCTTCACCTGTCTCACTCACCTGCCTGTCACCCCCTTCACCTGTCTCACTCACCTGCCTGTCTCCTCCTTCACCTGTCTCACTCACCTGCCTGTCTCCCCCTTCACCTGTCTCACTCATCTGCCTGTCTCACCCTTCACTTGTCTCACTCCCCTGCCTGTCTCCCCCTTCACCTGTGTCACTCACCTGCCTGTCTGCCCCTTCACCTGTCTCACTCACCTGCCTGTCTCCTCCTTCACCTGTCTCACTCACCTGCCTATCTCCCCCTTCACCTGTCTCACTCACCTGCCTGTCTCCCCCTTCACCTGTCTCACTCACCTGCCTGTCTCCCCTTTCACCTGTCTCACTCACCTGCCTGTCTCCCCCTTCACCTGTCTCACTCACCTGCCTGTCTCCCCCTTCACCTGTCTCACTCACCTGCCTGTCTCCCCCTTCACTTGTCTCACTCACCTGTTTCTCACCCAATCCTCCCGTCTCACGCTCACCTGTCTCCCTCTCCTCACTCATCGCGACGATGACGTCACCGCTCTCACCTGTCAGAGGTGAGTCCACGGCTTCAGCCCGCTCAGCCCCACCCGACTCCTATGGACCGGACCGAAGGTGAACATCAGGTAATCAAAGTTGTCCACCTTGACAACGAACTTGATGTCCAGATCCTCGTCCTTCTTGTTCAGGATCATGAACGCCTGTCGTCTGTGCGACACGACGAGCTTCAACAGAGACTTACATCCAGACACGATCTTCTTCAAAGGAAACTACCTTCTGTGACTGGAAAGCTCTCGGACCAGCAGCTCGTCGCTGATGAAGGAGGAACGTTTGACAGCAGGACCGTGTCTCAGGCTGAACCAGGATCCCCTCCTCCACCAGACGATTCACCAGGTCCAGTCTGGTCACGAATAACATCACGGCACCGTTCATCCGAGCTGCCGATCTGATGTTGCCGTGACCAACCTTCTCACCGCCAGTGCTACCTCCTCCACTGCTCACCTGGAGCCGGCGCCTCCTAGTGGCGTCACACGCCAACCAGGTGAAGCCTGGTCGGCAAAAAAAGGACCTTTTATCGTAAAGAAACTTACAACACACTTCAAGTGAAACCATAACATTTATTAAACTATAAACGAAAGAAAATATAGATAAAGCCCGAAAAACACACTTTCTCAGACCGTTCTCTCTCAGCTCTTTCTGTACACCTCCACTCACAAGAAGAAGAGAGAGAGAGAGAGAGAGAGAGAGAGAGAGAGAGAGAGAGAGAGAGAGAGAGAGACAGAGAGACAGAGAGAGAGAGACAGACAGAGAGAGAGAGAGAAAGAGAGAGACAGAGACAGAGATAGAGAGAAAGAGAGACAGAGAGAGAGAGAAAGAGAGACAGAGAGACAGAGAGAGAGAGGGAGAGAGGGAGAAAGAGAGACAGAGAGAGAGAGAGAGAGAGAGAGAGAGAGAAAGAGAGCGAGAGAGAGAGAGAGAGAGACAGATTTTTTTTTTATTTTTGAAAAAAACTTTATTTTTCAGTTTCTTTCAACAAGAGACACTTGTCACACAATCCTTTGTCCAGACAGAAAGACGCGTCATGAAATAAATAAATTAAAACACAGAGTTAAAAGAGAGCTTTCCCTCATTCACTGAACACACAGCTGTCGTGCAGCACCAAACATTTACAAACTCTGCCAGTGTGTTCATCAGGCCATGGTATCTAAAATCAATTTGTATCCTGGCTTTTATCAGTGTGCAAAACATATCTCTTAGTCCAAGGCCTGCCTCCCCCTCCACCTGATTTTTCCTTGTTTTGTAGATTGCCATCTTCGCCTGCCCCACCACATCATTTAAAAGACACCATTTCTTTGAATCTTTTTTTTTATATCCAGCACCACCAATAAAAGCAGCCTCCGACCACACCTCTCCACACATTAAAAACACAGCTTTTAAAATGTGGAATAAAACAATGAGTCTGTGACAATCAAGATAGCAGTGAATCAGGGTTTCAGCTTGGTCACAGAAAGGACACGTCTCTAAAACAGTGGGGTTGATTTTAGAAATAAAAACATTGACGGCCAGCGCCCCCTGCAGGATCCTCCACTGCAGGTCTCCTGTCCTCTTGTTGAGTGGAAGCTTGTAGAAAAGCCTCCAGACTGGCGCCCGGCCCTGCAGCCTCTCTCTCCATACTGTGTCCCTGTTGGTGCTCAGTTTTCTCTTCTGTGTAGCCACCACACAGTATTTATATACTGTTTTCCCCGACAGCAGTTGTAAATCCACCAAGGACTTAGAGGTGCCCATTGTTTTGCCCAGCCCGCTCTGGTCCACGGACAGACTGAGGTCTGGGAACGGATCTCCCTGGTCCGGTACCTCCGCCCCGCTGCTGTACTCCCTCAGCATCTCATGCTCCTCTGCGCTCAGCCTGTTGCTCCACTGGTTCAGGATGTGTCTGGTGTGCCGGCTGGACCTCAGGCCCAGGAGAGAGGCCACAGCCTGCGTGTTGTGCAGCCCGGGCCCTGCCACGTCCACCACCTGCCTCAGCCTGACCGTCCCCGTGGAGCGAAGGCGCAGGGTGAGGCCAGGGCTGCTGCCGTCTTGTATGTCCAGCCGGGCCCCGCACACTAGGGGCTCCTCCAGGAGCCAGAAGAGAGAGGCTGCAGGCCCCAGTCTGTCCCATTTAAAAAGTGTCCACGCTTTAAAAACACCATGATAAAAAGGAGGCAAGTTACACGCACGATAAAAATCACAATTCAATAAAAACAAAGACTAAAACGAGGTCTGCTATCCTCCTTAAAATGATGCCTGTGACCTCCAGACGACATCATCACAGCAGGAAAGGTAACGCTGTACAAACTGCAGCCTGAAAGCTGCTGCCCTGCTCTCCAGGTGTATTAAGCCCTGCCCCCCCTCTTCTTTTGGCAGGTACAGTACACTCTGGGGAACCCAATGCAGCTTATCCCAGAAAAAGTTCAAGAGGACTATTTGAATTTTTTGCAGCAGCCCAGCAGGGGGTTCTAGGCACTTGAGCCTGTGCCACAGGGTGGACGCTACCAGGTTGTTGATGATGAGAACCCTCCCTCTGTATGACATGTGGGGAAGCAGCCACCTCCACTTTGCCAGCTTCCCCTCCACCTTTTCTATCACACCCTCCCAGTTCTTTTTCTCAGTTTGTTCATCCCCCAGATGAACCCCCAGGTATCTGAAGCCTCCCCTCTTCCAGGTCAGCCCCCCCGGCAGCTGAGGCAGACCAGCAGCCCACTTCCCAACTGCCAGCGCCTCGCTCTTTGCCCAATTCACCTTGGCAGCTGAGAGTTTTCCAAAGATTTCAACAATTCTACCCAGTTTTTCAATGTCATCTTGATTTTTTATAAAAATGATGATGTCATCTGCGTAGGCTGATGATATAAAATTTGTACTTATGTCAGGTAAAAACAAGCCGTCAATAAAACCACGAACATTTTGCAACATTGGTTCTATGGACAGTGAATACAACATACCTGACATGGCACAGCCTTGTCTAATACCTCTTTGTACCTTAAAAGGTTTGCATAGACCACCATTTATCTTCAGCACACCCTCAATGCTCTCGTACAGGACCTTTATATTAGCTATCAGACCTGGGTTGAGGCCGTACCTTTGTAAAACTTTCCAAAGGTAGCGGTGCTCAACCCGATCAAAAGCCTTTTCCTGGTCTAACGACACCAGACCAGCATCTGAGCCCAAGGAACCGGAGGCTTCCAAAATATCTCTAATTAATGACACATTGTCAACAATAGACCTGCCAGGCACACAGTAAGTCTGAGTTCGGTGGATGAGCTGCCCCATCACTTTCTTCAGCCGGTTGGCCAGGGCTTTGGACAGCAGCTTGTAGTCAGAGCACAGCTGTGAGACGGGTCGCCAGTTCTTTATCTGCTGCAGGTCTCCCTTCTTAGGCAGCAGCGTCAGCACTGCCCTCCTGCAGCTCTGGGGGAGAGAGAGCTCTTCAAAACTCTCGAGAAGACCCCCAGCAAATCCTCTTTCAGCTCAGTCCAGAACGCCTTATAAAACTCTGACGGCAGACCATCTATGCCGGGGGCCTTACCCCCCTGCACACTCTGCAAGCTCCGCATCAGTCAGGGGCCCCTCCAGTTCTTTGTTGGTCTCTTCTGACACTGTGGGCAGGTCTCGACAGAATGTGTTAAAAGCAGCATCATCCTCCTGGTACTCACTGCTGTAAAGCTTCACATAGAACTCCACCGCTCTGCTCCTGATGGCTGCAGTGTGTGTGAGCGTCTGTCCATCCTCTGCCTGCAGCGAGTGCATCTGCCTGCTCTGTCCATTCCTCTGCTCCAGGCCGAAGAAAAACTTGGAGGGGGAATCCATTAGCGCAGCACTCTGGAAACGAGACCGGACTAGCGCCCCCTGCGCTCTGACGTCCAGCAGGTCTGCCAGCACGGCTTTCTTGGACTTGAGGTTTTCAATACGACCTTCATCTCCTGTGGACTGTGAGGAACTCTGCAGCTCCACTATATCTACCTCCAGATCTTTGATAGACTTGGCCATATCACGAGAAACATTGAGAGTGTGCTGCTGACAAAGCTGCTTTATCTGTACTTTGCCATGGTCCCACCATTGTTTCAAACAACTAAAATCCCCCTTCCTCTCTCTAAAACCTCTCCAAAAATAAATAAAAACCTCTCTAAAATGTGCATCTAAAAGCAAAGTGGTGTTAAAATGCCAGTAGGCAGACTTACTCTTAAGATTTTTAATAAAAACCTCACATAAAACCATGGAATGGTCCGAGAAGCCCACTGGACATATACTACACCTCTTAAAGATGCTCAAGTGCTGCGTAAAACAATAAAACCTGTCTAACCTCGCTAAAGATAAAACACGTTCTCTGCTGTGGACCCAAGTGTACTGTCTTATATTGTGGTGGATTTTTCTCCATACGTCACTCAGACTGTGAGTGTTTATGAGAGTTAGCATCGCCTTCTGAGAAGGTGCATGTGGTTCTGGGTGGTTTCTATCACATGTATGATTTGCTGTGCAGTTAAAATCCCCTCCTAAAAACAAATAGTCCTCTGGCTCACACTGCTTTAGAACCAAACTGAGTTCGTTTAAAAAGAGAACTCTGCCAGGGCCAGAAATAGGGGCATACACATTAATAAAAACAATATTAAAACGCTCATACTGTGCTTTTACCACAAGCAATCTCCCCTGCACTCGCTCCTCCACCACATGAGAGACCGGACTAAAATCTCTTGAAAAAAGGAGAGCCACCCCTGCACTAGTGCTGTTAAAATGGCTTAAAATGACCTGCCCGTCAAACTCCCTCCTCCAGTCTGTTTCATTCAAAACATCACTATGGGTCTCTTGTAACATCATAACATTCATTTTTTTCAATTTAAACATCTCAAAAATGCAAGCCCTCTTCTTCACATCTCTCGCTCCATTGACATTGAGCGTGGAAAGTTTAAAGTGACTCATTAAAACAGCTGTTAAAAGACACACTGCTTTATGTACTCTGTGAGACGCTATC